>NC_142438.1:59413787-59716818 GCF_059453495.1 Arachis ipaensis
GGTAAGATCAAAACAGGTGCTGAAGTTAACTTCTGCTTTAAAGTTTGAAAACTTTCTTCACACTCTGACGTCCACACAAACGGCACCTCTTTCCTTGTCAACTTAAGCATTGGTAGTGCAATCCAGGAAAATCCTTCAATGAATCTCTGGTAATATCCGGCTAAGCCCAAGAAGCTCCTAACTTCCGTCACCGTCGTTGGTCTTTCCCATTCCATCACCGTCTCTACTTTCGAAGGATCTACGGCTATTCCTCCCTTTCTCACCACATGACCTAAGAACTTTACTTCTTCCTTCGAGAACTCACACTTCGACAACTTAGCATACAATTTCTGCTCCTTTAAGATCTGCAACACAATCCTCAAGTGTTCCTCATGCTCCTTTGCCGTCTTATAATAAACTAAGATGTCATCTATGAAAACCACCATGAATTTGTCCAAAAAGGGACGAAATACTCTGTTCATGTAATCCATGAAAATAGCAGGTGCATTCGTTAACCCAAAGGACATCACCGCAAACTCATAGTGTCAATAGCACGTCCTGAACGCAGTCTTAGGGATATTATCCTCCTTCACCCTTATTTGTTGGTAACCCGACCTTAGATCAATCTTTGAAAACACTCCAGCTCCTTGCAGTTGATCCATCAAGTCATCTATCCTTGGTAGCGGATACTTGTTCTTCACAGTCACTTTGTTCAACTGTCGGTAATCCACACACAGTTGCATTCCTCCATCCTTCTTCTTCACCAATAAAACTGGCGCTCCCCACAGTGATACACTCGGTCGAATGAACCGCTTGTGCAGAAGCTTGATAAACCCCATTTGGAGGGTTTATCTTGTGTTGAATTTAGAGGATTTTATCGCCTTCTCCCACATTTATTCAATAAAATAGCATGGTTTTATAACTTCTCCTTTAATTATGCTTAAGAGTGAAAACATGCTTTTAGGACTTAAAATAGCTAAATTTAATTCACCTTGATTTCATTAGATGCCTTAATATATTTGTTAAGTGATTTCAGATTTAGGAGGCAAAGATTAGATTGAGGGAATGAAGAAAAAGCAGGTAGAAATGGAGAACTCATGAAGAAATCAAGGAATCGCAAAAGCTGTCAAGCCGACCTCTTCGCACTTAATCGATCATAACTTGAGCTACAGAGGTCCAAATGATGCGATTCCAGTTGCGTTGAAAAGTTAACATCCGGGGCTTCAAAATGATATAAGATTTGATATATTTGCATCGCGGCTAGGGTGCACACGCACACTGTACGCGTACGCACCAATGGTGACACATGGTTCACTTAATGTAACTCGTGGCTAGCGATTTTAGAAGCCTTGTGGGCCCAATCCAACTTATTTCTGATGCTATTTAACCCAAGGATTGAAGAGGGGTGAGGCATGTAGACACTAGTTTAGTTTTAGTTTAAGTTTTTGGAGGGAAAGTTAGTTTCTAGAGAGAGAAGCTCTCTCTTCTCTCTAGAATTAGGAGTAGGTTAGATCTAGATTAGAATTTCTTAGATCTAGGTTAATTTCATGCTTTGATTCACTTTTCCTTTTGTAATTTTTCTTCTTCTACATCTCTTCTCTCTAGTTTAGCATTTAATTCTTGTAATTCTCTACTTTTATGTTGATGCACTTTTGTTTCTTCTATTTCTCTTTCATTGCAATTTATGATTCATGTTCCTTTATTGTTCAATTGATTTGTTGTTGTTTAATTCCTTGCAATTGAGTAGTGTAGATTTACATTCCTTTCAATTTTACTATGCTTTCCTTTTATGCCTTCCAAGTGTTTGATAAAATACTTGGTTGGATTTTAGAGTAGAATTTTATGCTCTTGGCTTGGGATGGTAACTTAGGAACTCTTGAGTTACTAATGTCTAAGTGATTAACGATTGGGAGCCATTAACTCTAGATCTCACTAATTGAATTGGTGGAGAACTAGGACTTATGGACTTGGATTGATATAGCTCACTTGACTTTTCTTTACTACTAGTTAGAGGATGATTTAGTGGGATTGATCCTTGCCAATTCTCATGTTGTGGTTAGTGATAAGGATAGAGATCATTGACCACCAAGCCTTGCCAAGACCTTTTTAGTTGTTAGTTTATTTTCATTGCCATTTACATTTCATGTCTCTTATCCCAAAAATTCCAAAACATACCTCATAACCAATAACAAGACACTTTATCGCAATTCCTAGGGAGAACGATCCGAGGTTTGAATACTTCGGTTTATAAATTTAGGGGTTTATTTTAGTGGCAAACAATCTTTTGTGTGAAATGATTATTTGTTGGTTTAGAAACTATACTTGCAACGAGACCTCATTTGTGAATTCTACACCATCAAAAAATCCGTTCATCAAAGCTCTTCCAACTGAGTCTTTAATTCGGCCAGCTCTATCGGAGCCATCCTATACGGCGCAATCGACACTGGTCCGACTCCTGGCACCAATTCAATCGCAAATTCAATTTCCTTCTGAGGTGGGAACTCAGGGATATCTTCCGGGAATACTTCTAGAAAGTCTCTAACTACCGGAATTTGATCAAGGTTCTGATCATCACCTAACGCATTTGCAGCCAATAGAATATACCCCTGACACTCTTCCCCACTATAGTGCACCATTATAGAGTTCAAGTAGTAGCCCTCAGCTATCACTACTCCATTTTCTCTTTCCGGCATAAACCAATTTGACCGCTCAAAGCAATCCAACAAAACTCGGTTCTTCGACAACCAGTCAAACCCCAAAATCATCTCCAACCCAACCATTGGTAAACAGATCAAATCATGTACAAAGTCTCTACGCTCAAGCTAAAAACTTACTTGCCTACAACCTGACCTAGTCATAACTGTCTGATGCAGAGTATGTACATGCAGATCAAATGCTAACTCTGACACTTTCAAACCTAGTTCCTCAACTTTAGCAAACGAAATAAACGAATGCGAAGCTCCAGTATCATATAATGCAACTAAGGTTTTATCGCCAATTAAACATATACCTCTCATTAACATATCTGCCTTAGAAGCATCCTTGGCGTTCACAGCAAATACTCGCCCTAGGTGTTGGCTCTGACCCGCATTCGGGTTCTTCCCACGAGTGTAATCCCTTGCAATATGACCAGGCAATCCACATTTGAAGCAACCACCTAAACCAATCTTGCATGAGTCATATGGATGAAAACACCCACAACGCACACAAGTCAAATCTGAAGAAATCTTACTCTAATTTCCTCTCCCTTTGGCATACTGAAATTGATTCTGAGCATTCTTTCTGAAGCCTCCCTGCCCTTGAGGCGTATATCCTCCTCTCTTAAAACTTTGATCCCTCGGATGAAAATACTTGCCACGTCCCCGACTAGAGCTTCCTCCATGAGTTTCCTTGGACAAAGCTACCGTCTTTGCATATTCTTCCACCACTCTCGCCTTGTTCACCAACTCAGAGAAAACACGGATCTCCATAGGAGTCACAGCAGTCATAATGCTATCCTTCAAGTCCCTCTGGTACTTGATACACTTCCAGCTCTCGTAGGTCTCCGGGAAACCCTGACACACCCTAGAAAACCTACAAAGCTCCTCAAATTTGCTAGTGTAATCTGCCACAGACAAGGAACCTTGCTTCAACTGCATAAGTTCTATCTCCTTTGCTTCCCTGGCAGACTCAGGAAAGTATTTCTTGTAGAAGGCCGTTTGGAATATATCCTAAGGAACGTCGGCATTCTGAAGCTGAAGCAAGCGACACTCTGCTTGCCACCAATGCTGGGCCTCTCCCGCAAGCTGATAAGCGGCAAATTCTACATATTGGTTATTCGGAACATGCTGCGCCTGTAAAGCATGCTCCATGGCCTAAAACCAGTTGTCCACTTCTGTAGGGTTGGTTAATCCTCGAAAAATTGGCGGATGAACCTTGAGAAAAGTCGCCAAGGTCATCGGAGCACCTCCCATGTTATCGTCATTTCCCTCAGCATTGTCATTCGCGTTTCCTTCGCCATTCCCATTTCCATTCCCAGCCAGTTGGCCTAATCTCTTCACAGCTTGCAGAGTCATAGCAGCATTAGCTTCCATGGTATTTGCCAGATTAGCCATTGCCGCCATGAATTCGATATGGTTATCGGCCGGCTGCTCATTCCTACTCTATCGTGAACGTGCTCGACCTCGTCCGCGAGTGGCCATTAGGGTTCCTGTCTACACCAAACAATCGATATCAAGGTGATCAGTCTCAATATCAAAAGTCTAGTGCTTCAATTATCCCAAACAGGCACTCACAAATAAGCATGCTATGCAATATCAAGTAGATAACCTAATAGCATCAAAGAAAAAGACACATACAGAGTATGCAATGAAGCACAATCGGTCCATCCCTCAGGCTCACGAAGACAAACCACTCTGATCCCACTAAATGTAACACCCTAATTAGCCTAAGCCTTACCTCGCATCGTAAAGCAAAGGTTAATCAAAGGTTACGATAGTTCTAAGCACATACATATAATATATAGAAAGAAATAATATATTCTAGAAGCCCGATGAAGGATATAGCTCAAAATAGAATTTGAAAAGCACAAAACATGCTAACAGAGCTACTAACTTAAAGCACAAGATATAGATACAATATAACAATAGATAAGAGTATAATATCATAAGAATCTAGCCACGGCTCACGGAGTTTAAGCTGGCTAGCCATATATACAGACAAAACAGAAACAAAAATTTAAAATAGCTTATACAAGTTTTTCTCTCTCAATATAAGCCTCTAGGCAAAAGCAAGATACAAAAGTGAGAGATAAGTAAACAAAATAATAAAAAGTCTCCAAAAGTATCATGATCCCCCGCTTCCGTCACCATCCAAATAACTCACCGAGGTGGGTTGCGACCTGCATTTGAAAAATACAACAGAAACATGGTATGAGAACCGGAGGTTCTTAGTATAGTAACAGTACCCAATGATGTAGGATATAAGACCCCGAGACGCCAAAGGCCATCCTAGAACTTCATATCCTTCACAAGATTCAATCTTAAGGCATAACTAAAACAGTAAAGCATAACTTAAACCATAATACAATAAAAGTGTATTCTAACTTAAAGAATTCTCTAACTAATAACTCTCCGCTGTCCCACAGCCTTCGCCAACCTATCCTCCATGCGATCTCATCGTCACCGTCTTCCGAACCTCCTCAATCCCAGTAGAAAACACAATTAATATGCAATGCAATTAAAACACAAGTATTGGCATGTAAGGCAAGTAATTCAAGTAGCAATTAGGCATGTTATACAAATAGGCATACAATTACAAGTCGGCAAAGCAAACAAACAGATAGAAAATGCACATGATGAATGCCTGTCCTACTAGCTGTGATATCACATTGTCGGTTCAACTACCAACCCGACACATCTACATGGAGATGTCGCCCTTCAGAATCAGCATTGGGAAATCCCGAGATATGGTGCTCGGATCACCGTCCAAGATTTTTTGTCTGCACACTCTATTGATCCGAAGGGATGCGAGCGGGATACTCTTGCCTCAGACCTCACATCTTAATGTAAGTGGGATTAACCACCGTCCTTACGCCGCCGCCGCTACCTCGACAGGTGGGATTAACCACCATCCCTGCCGAGCGCATAGCGTCTCATACTCTTAATATAAAATAGTAGTTCAGTGATTTTTCAGAAAACATTTTCAATACATCAATGATTCATCATTGCACATTCGAGTCCTCGACTCATTACAACCACTGTCAAATCAACATTTTCATTCCGAGTCCTTGACTCATCTCAACTATTATTAATTCTCATTTCCGTTCCGAACTCAACAGTTCACCAGTTCTCATTTCAGATACCAATCTACCTTCACACGCCATCAAGTCCATCCTCAGTACACCAGAAACCTAAGCCTCCGTTCTCTAATTTTTCATAATGATATCAATTAAATCTCTTAGGATTTTTCCCATGTTCTCATACCCAAACTTAAGCCCAAGAGTCTTAAAATGGTGTCACAGAAGCTTACAGTCTTGTTGGAAAGGTGAAATAGTTGAAAACAAAGTTTAAGCTTGAGAAACAGGGCGTGTGCGTAAGCATAAGGGTGTGCGTGCGCACGCCTAAAAAGATTTTTAAAACGTGTGCGTACGCATAGAGGTGTGCATGCGCACAGGTACCAAAATTTACAATACTGTTCTCTCGCACAAGCTGTGCTAGCGTCCTCAACAGATTGCCCTTCCCAACTTGTGCGTGCGCACAGGTTGTAAATCCTCATTGGTTGTGTGCGCCCAGAAGTTGTGCTAGCACTCTAAGCAGAAGCCATTCCCCTATGTGTGTGTACGCAAAAGGCTATGCATGCGCACAGGTTTAAAAATTTGCAGGGGTGTGCATGCGCACAAGGCTGTCTGTGCACACATACCAGAAATCACAAAATTCTGTAACTTTGCAGAATTTCAGATTTTGACACCCAACTTTAAATGATCATAACTTCCTCTACAATAATCCAAATCTTACAAACTATATATCGATTTGAAGAGTTGTCACTGAATTTTAATTCTAACTAAATTTCAACAAAATTTGAAAACTGAGGCATAAGTTATGATCAGACAAAGTTCACCAAAATTCTCTTTTTACCAAAAGTTCACAATTTACCAATTTCCTAATTTTCACAACTCAAACAAACCAAAACCAAATAAAACCATTCCAAACTCCATTTCTCATCAAAATCTACCCTTTACAACATATTGCACCATTCTTACTACTTTTTCCTTTACATTTCATCCTTCTCAACCTTAACATTAAATGTGTCACATTATAATCAATCCTCATTCACATTTTCCAATCACATTACCATTTCATCAATCTCAACATCACACATATCACTACCATTCACTTTTCAATCCATATAATCATTCATCATCGTCATATTATCATCAATCATAATTAATCAAATTCATCAACCCATCATATATCATCATACATCATCATTCAACAACTCAACAACCATTTAAATTCAAACCTATCCTATGGGTCACTAGCCTAAGTGTCCATGAATATTATATACTATATAGAGAAAACTGAAACCATACCTTGGCCGATTTCCAATATGAACCAAAATCCCAATTGAGCACAAGCTAGCTTCCAACCACAATCCAAGCTACCAACAAGTTCCAACAATCTCCAATGATCACAACTTCAAGCTATAACACATATAATTTACAATAATTCAACCTATGGCTCAACATAATTGAAATTTCACAAAGGTTCAAGACCTCTTACCTTGTCCAACAGTTTTGGAAGCCAAACCCAATGCTAATAAAAGGCTAGAGTATACCTAAATACCCAAAAATCACAAAATTCCACTTAATCACAAACCCTAGGATCCAAAATTTTGGGGAGAAGAACTGAGAGATTTGAGCTTTTCTTACCAGTTTCTTGGGTGGGTTTCGTAGAGCTCTTCACAAGGAATGCGTAGCCGCAAACGGTGCGACGATCGGAGCTCTATAGCTCAAGATATGAGCTTGGAAAGATGATGATGAATAGTGTTTTCTCTTCTCTTCTCCCCCTTTCTCTTTCAGCTGGTGGTGTTGTGTTTTGAGCAAGGTTGCGAGAACCGGACCGGTCAATAAACCGGTGAGGTCACTGGTTCAATGGTTCATTGGTTCGACCGGAGTTCAACCGGTTTAATTAAATATTAAATAAAATTATTAAAAAACCTAAAAATAATTTTAAATATATAAATTCAATAATTTCTAACTTAAAAAAAATTTAAAATTTCACATAATAAATTATCCAAATATTAGAGGTTCACAAACAACTTCAAACATCAAAGTTTATAACTAAACAACTTCATAGATCATTAAGGAAGAGAAATATAGTGATACTAAGGCTTGGTTTGGTAAAGCTTTTACTTTTTAAAAGTAGCTTATGAAAGATGTCTTTTAAAAGATAGCTTTTTAAAAACTGCAGCACTTGCGTTTGGTAAAATCAAATTAAAAATGACTTTTAATAAGTACAAGCATCACAATTATGTTTGGTAAAACAGCTTTTAAAAGTTGAAAAAATTATAATAAACATGTTTATAACAAAAAATAATTTTTTTTCAAATTTTTTAAAAATTTATATAATATTTTAAAATAAAATAATGTTAAAATAAAAAATTCATAATAAACATAAATATAATAAATAAATTCTTTTATTTTTTAACTTTAAAATTTTATATAAGTATTATAAAAATTTATTTTATCCTAAATATCATCACTAAAAATAAAAAATAAAAAGTATATGAAGATTAGGTTGAAAAATAAAAAATATGTGAAGATTGTGTTAGAATTTGTGAAGGTTAGGATGAGAAGTTAGAAATATATGAGGATTTCAATGGCAATATAATAGCGAGAAATATGTGCAGAAAAATGAAAAAAATTTAGTAAGCATAAGCCAGCTTTGAAAAGCTCCCTCCTAGATGCTTTCAAAAGCACCCCTAACTTTTAAAAACCGTAAGTACAAGCATTTGGGCTTTTTAATTTACCAAACGCAAAATGACGTGCTTGTGCTTTTAAAAAGCACAAGCACCTCTTGAAAAAGCTTTACCAAACTCAGCCTAAGAAACCCAAAAGAATATTTAAATTGGCATGGCTTGTGTACATATCATCTAGCAACACTTAAATTGTGGCTGTAAAGTATAAATAGATTGAATGATACTATTCAAAACAAAAGTATATTTGGAGAAAAAGAATTGTATGTGCAATCAATTAGGCAAATTAAATTTAGAATTCATATTAAAATAAAATTATAACAAAAACAATTACATGTATGCAAGCTTCACGGATCCATTTGCATCAACCAATATATTAGCACACTTGATGTCCCTATAAGAAATTCATTTTTTTTTCATTAGAATATTGGAGGTGTAAAATCATTATTACATTGTAGTAAGATAGAATTAAAAAGTTCAATGTTACCTGTGAATCACGTTACGATCATGGAGATACTTCAAACCACTTAGAATCTGTCTTGTGTATGCCGAAACCTGAGAATCCTTTAAATGATACTTTCTATAAAGACTTGCCAATGATACTTTTGTTACAAGCTCGAGAAAGATGTATAGCATGTTATTGTCCTGAGAAATAAAGATTAAAATACAATCATCATTTACGTAATCAAACTATAACAATTTATATAGAGTTGCCACATTAGCTCAATAGATAAAGAACTAATATTTATTCAGTCAAAAATTTTGAGCATACCTTGTCTGTGCCAAGATATCTAACTATGTTCTCATGTTCAAATTGACTCAGAAGATATATTTCCTGAAAAGAAGGCCACAAAATATTCACACGATCAAACATTGACTTGTAAGATGGAATGTACTAATATAAGCTTTAGATGAAAAGAGTTGAGTGGTTTGGCAGTTCACATCATAGCTACAGGAATAAAACAACCGAACTCAAAGAAAAGATTGAATTTTTGTTCATGGGGTTGTCCAATTTTTCACTGAGAAAACGATCTTCATCCTTCTCTAAGTGTTTATACTGTATTGTTTGAAGAAAAACAAAAAGATAAACAGTGGCTTTTGTGTGTTCTCACCTTTTCTTCTCAGACTTGTGAAGAACCAGAAAAGTAGAACCAAATGCTCCTCTTCCAATTTGCTCTATCACCTCATAAAACCATGAACAAATAAATAATTCAGCAACCAAAATCATGAAGCATCAAACAAATAAATCATGAACAAATAACCTCAGAAAATAAAAAATCAAAATCATGAATCCAGCAAACAAATAAATCATGAACAGATAACAAATAAATCAAAATCTTGAATCCAGCAAACAAACAAATCAGAAAATCATGAACAAAAAATCAGAAGGCAGCGAGGAGGAATAAGTAAATAACAGAGTATTACTTACCGGCAGTGAGTAACGGCGACAAAAGAGGAGGCGAGAAGAGAAGAGGAGAGGAGAGGCGAGAAGAGAAGAGGGAAGAGAAATGAGTGGGGGGCAGAAGTGTTCGAAGGGAAGAGGAGAGGCGAGAAGAGAAGAGGGAAGGTAAGAATGGTGGTCAGCTTGTCGGACGATGGGTCGCCGGAGACTGCTGTTGTTGGCTGAGAGAGAGACGAAGAGGCGGTGACTGCTGCTGGCTGAGAGAGAGAGGGAAGTAGCACCGTAGTGGGTTAGGGATTTGGGTGAGTGAGACTGATGAGAGTGAGGGAGAAGGGAGAAGGGAGAAGGGATGCCATGGTGGTTGCCGTGGTCAACGCCGTCGCTGCTGTGGCCGTAGGATGCGGTGGCAATGGCGGTGGGATGCGGTGGCGAAGAGGGGCTGCTCGATCGTGGCCCGTGGGTGATTTCTCTTCTGGCTTCTCACTTCTGGAGTTCTGGGGTGAGACTGAGATTAGGGCTTCGTTGTTTAGGCGTTTAGCCTTTCCTCCTTTTTTTTTAACCTCCAAAATGACGCCGTTTAGAAGTTTAAGTTTCAAACCAAAAACCGCTAAAAAATCGGATGGTTCTTCCGGTTCATCGGTTAACCGCCGGTTCGGCCGGTTTTCTTACCGATTTTTTGCCAGACGGTTTCTGACCTTACTCGGACCGGCTAGGTGACCGGTTCCCGGTTAATCCGATTGAACCGGCTGGGTCCGGTTCGGTTTTCAGAACCATGGTTTTGAGTGTTGTTGTTGAAATGGGTTCATTAAATGAACCCTTATATATGTTGGGCTTGGGCCCAACTTGGGCCCGGTCCAATCCGTTAGCGTTTTTAGCCCGTTCGGCCCAACTTTGGGCCAAACCTTTAAAATTAACACCCGATTTTCCATTTCTAATATTTTTCTAAGAATTTTGATTGTTTTCACTTTTTCTTGCGCAGTACCGGGCACACTTGAACCGGTCTGACCGGTTCGACTGTCGGTTCGCGATTTTTCTCGGTTTTTCGCAGAAAATACATTTTCTAACTCAGAAAAACCCACTGAGTCCAATAATCACATTTAAATCCTCAAATTTTCGTTCTAAATTTTTGGAACCCAATTTGCACAATTTTAATTACTTAATTAGACACTTAATTAAACTCGGTTCTTACACTGCCCACCTTACCTGTGTTTCTTTTAAATTTTTTATTATTTTTAAACGAAGTAGATTTTTTTGTATTTTTTGTCAATAACAAAAGATTCTTTTAAGAACTGAAAAAAATTGCTAAAGATCAAAATTTGGTCTATTTTTTATATGTATTTTTTAAATAATTATCAAAATATTCATACAAATTTTGAACTAAATAGATTTATTGAATACAAAATCCATTTGTCATTTATAAAATAATAATATTTTTTAGTTACTTTTGCTACATTTTAAAATATTTTGAGAAAATTTTGTCGTTATTAAAAATAGAATATATTTTTATCACGTCGTTAAAATAAGAGTTGAAATCACAATACTTATTTAAGTAAATGAGTGAACTGACTGAATTAAATAAGTTGATGTTTAAATATCTCTTAAAAAATTATTTTTTATTTATTAATTATATTTAATACAATAATATAGTTTATTTATTATGTTAAGATATTTTTTTTCGGTTAATTTTTTCAATACTTTTACTTTCACGTTAAAAATTTTTCAAACACATAAAAGAAACTTTTTTTCACAACTTGATAACACTCAAATATACACATAATAATAGAGATTGATTTTGATATTTATTTATCAAAACCTAAATAAAAATTACGAAAAGAGAACAACATTATGTTATTTTATATGTTTTATTTACAAATAAAAAAGATTGTATTTGCATGAATTAAATAAATTTTAACTCTTTATTTTATTATTATATTTTAAATAAGGTGAAAACTCAGGTGCAGTCAACTTCACGTAAAGTGAATAACTGAAAGTCATTAAATAATTTGACTAATTTAACTAAATTTTCATCTAATAGCTCTTAACTATCAACCTCTCGCATGAGTTTCCACCTTTAAATAAACTATTAAAATTTAAAATGACAATCTACTGCTGTTCCTAGTTCCTATTTCTTGATTTACCCGGCATTACCATTCGCGATTTTATAGGAATCTAGAAGGAAAAAAAAAAACCTGAAACTTCACAAAATAACAAAATGAAACCCTAGCAAGAATCACCACCAGTCACCCCTCATTTCCCTTCTCTCTCTTTTCCCTGCTTTTGTTCTTTCCGGTGTCTCCCTCGTCGTTAGTCGCGTCCTAGCACGCCGCCGTCGCCTCTCCTCTCTGAATACTGCGTGGCTCCTCCGTCGTCTGTGACCTTGTGGTGCTGTTCCGCCGCCTTCGCCTGCTACTCTCTCTGATAGTGTCTCTGCTCCGCCGCGGCGTCCTCTCTCTGCTTGTGCTTCTTCTCCGCCGCGACCTCCTTTCTCTTCTGCTTGTGCTTCTTCTGCGCCGCTCTCTGCCTCCTCTTCGCCTCTCTGCTTGGCTTCCTCATCCACTCCGCTGGTGTGCTCCGCTTTCCCGCCACTACTGTTTTTTTCTTTGGCTACATTTGTTCTAATTTTTTATTGTTGATCGATGTGTTATTGTTAATTAAGTGCTAATGTGGCTTCTGTTATAAGTGAAATTCTGCTTTCTATTTGGTGATGCTGTTGCTGATCGTTAATCACATTGCTGATAAAATTGATGATCCCATTGTTGATCAAATTAAGTAAGCTTTTTAATTTTTATGTAAGGTTGTCATGCTCAATCTTATCGATGATGATTGATATTAAAATATAATATTAGCTTTGCTATTTGTTTTTGGATGTGGTACCTGAGAATGAGATGTAATTCTTCCAAGGTAACCTTATAGCATTAAGACCAATTGATGATTATTATTAGAAAAAGGAAATCGAGCATGTGTTGCAGTCTTGGAACACGTGAGAAAAGAAATTCAGAATTGCAATGTCTTTGTAGATATATGGTGTTGCTGAAATCTGAATTTGTAATTAGGGGTATATAGTCGTTCTTCATCTGGATATCATTCTCCCTTTGATTTTGTTATGGTTTTTTTACATCTTGTGCTTATAGGATGTTACTTGTTTGTTTTCATTTGTCAGAGGACATACATACTTTTGCTTAAGATGTTCCTGCAAATTCCTGTTTTGCAATTAGGACTTGTATCTATCTGTTTCAATGATGTTGTGGCTTTGTTATGAGCTACTAAAGATACTTCCCGATAATCTGATATGTACTTTCACTTTCTTTTGATTCCAACAAGTTTGTAAGTGGATTTAATATTAGATCACTTCTTAAGGTATAAGGTAGTCTATATCTGAGTATCTGCCGCTTCGATGTTGGGGAGAAAAAGATGTATTTTATTTTCTGTTCTTTCTTCTGAGTGAGTGACTGAGAGTATGAGTATGAGGTAGTGGATGTCAATTTAGAACTGTAAATTTTGTTTGTTGACTCTTTGGGTGATTGATGGGACTGAGAATCATATTATGTATGATTACCTGGAAGAAATTTGTTTCCGAAAATACAATTTATGCATGGGAATCATTAAAAGATAGTAGAAGGGGGTAATGTTTCATGCTCATGAGACTGCACTGGCTGAATTGTATGCATACCTAGCTATATTTCATTTTCGCTATGGTTTTGATCTACAATGAATCGGTCTTATACTATCCCTTCTTCCTTCTTAACAATATATAGTATTTTTACAAACTGAACTAGGATCTCTGTCATTTGGGCTTGCGTTTGTTTCCGCCATTAGCAAGAAGATGAGTATTTGGAACTACGTGGTTACCGCTCACAAACCCACCAATGTTACCCATTCTTGTGTCGGCAATTTCACCAGCCCCCAAGACCTCAATCTCATCATTGCGTAAGGACTATTAAACCCTTATTCGGTTCTTCTTCCATCTTTTTTGGTTGGTTTTTTTATTAGAATTTGTTCAATTGAATCATGCTCAGTGAAAAATAAAGCATTAATTTTGTGTTATTAATACAGGAAATGCACCCGTGTTGAGATTCATTTGCTCACTCCTCAGGGCTTGCAGGTATCAAATTGTTTGAGCATCATTTCTTGTAATTTTAACTGTTTTGCCCTGTTGTTTCACCTTTTGAATTTGGAAAATGAACATTTTACTTGTCTTGATTTTTTTGTTTTTGGGGAGAGGGGGGGGGGGGGGGGAGAGGGGGTTTGAATTATGAAAAAAAAAGAGAATGTGAAATTAAACTTAAAAGTTAGTTATCCTTGTAGCACGTTTGTACATCAATGATCAAAAGCTAAATTATTGTTGTTGCTCTATTTCTAAGAAGTTGTTGAAATGGATGGCTGTCATACTTATGTTGGAATTAATTCCTTGTTATAAGAGAATGAGTATCTTCATGCTGGTTTTTCTCTTTAATGGCTTTTCTTTTTTTGGTTAAGTTGTAAGAGCAAACAGTCAATCTAAATACCATAGTGTTTGTTTGAATTTGTATCATTATGTTCGGTTAGGACACAATAATATAGTTTTTGTCCATTGCTGAGCCATCTCAACTAGCCCATCATACAGATTATGGTTAATGCCAATGCAGATGTACTTGGTCACTTATGTAATGGCAACATTGCTCGCACCCCACTAAACATCTTATAACCTCATCCAACATCTTTGTTTACATCTTTGTTTACATTAATCTCTTGAAATTTTTGTGTTGCTTTTTGTATGAATGTGCAACAGAATGAGATAAATATAACTTTTATATGTGCAGCCGATGTTGGATGTTCCTATCTATGGCCGAATTGCAACACTAGAACTCTTCCGTTCTCATGTGAGCAAAAACATCAATACTTCTTGAGTTAATTTGCATTTTTGTTTTATTCTTGGATGAAATATTTATGTTTATGGCTCCGTTATTGTATCAATCAGGGTGAAGCACAAGATTTCTTGTTCATTGCAACTGAAAGATACAAATTCTGTGTTCTTCAATGGGATTCTGAAACTTCTGAGCTTGTTACCCGGTAATGGTTATGCTGGAGAAAGGAGCAATTGTTTTTCAGAAAAAGTTCAAACATAGGAGCCATAAATTTTGCAGTTGATGTGAAATTCATGTTATTTGATTAAATTTTAGGCTATACTTATGATTTGTGTCCTAGAGGTGGCCCATCAGACACCTTCCTTCTGCCTTAGATCAGTAATATTTATCTTGTTTATTTGCTTAATTCTCCATATCATTATTATTCAGAGCAATGGGGGATGTTTCCGATCGCATAGGACGTGCTACAGATAACGGTCAGGTGCTCGAATTGTGTTCCATTTCTATCTTTATGACATGTTCATATGAAGTTATGATATTTGTGATAACATTAATGTTTTATTTAGTGTTGAATGCAGTTAATTAGTTGGGTTATTCTCATTCTGCAGATTGGTATTATTGATCCTGATTGCAGACTCATTGGACTCCACCTATATGATGGATTGTTTAAAGTATGTACTTTTTTGAATAATGTAGAAATAGTAAATTAAAATGACCAATCCCATTAATTTTAAACTTTTATTTTAATTCTTTTGTTTACCAGGTTATTCCTTTTGACAACAGAGGACAACTCAAAGAAGCATTTAATATTAGGTATCCGATCTTCTTTTTTGTAGTATATATATAGGACTAAATTTACTGTCATGTCTTGCATTGAGGCTATGAATTATACTAATAATAACTAGTTAGATTTGAAGATTATTTTTTGGATAAAAAATTTCATTAAGATGAGGCGCGGATAATACAAGATTGGGGATGAGAGTTTCCCTATACAAAAGCAAAGCAGAAAAAGATTTATCTATAAAATATAACTTACCAATCGCTCGACATATTTTAGAGGGAAAGTCCCCTATAAATATCATGAGCTTTACACCATATAGATGATAGGCTTCTAATCCTATCCCGTAAAACAAGCTTGTTAGAAGATGTCAATGAAGGTGCATACATTATACTCCAACCAAATAGTCCAAATAGTGGCGTATACTTCACAATGTGGTTGGATCTTTACTACTTCCAAACCCCGCAAGTCTAGCTGCAGATTTGAAGTTGATCAGCTTTTCTCAGTTTCCCTCTGATATGCAACAAAGTAAAGCCACAGAAAAGCTAATTGTTACAAGGGGAGGAGAACTGCCCCTTCATACAACACCAAATGATTCATACTAGGTGTGAATTTGGGTATCTCATACTGCCCAGGTCCTTGTAACTCTCCCCTTATAACTCTCCTTCCATCAATTGTCTTGGAATATGGTTTTGAATCCTCTTTCTTTTTTCTGGAATCCTATCATCTGCAACAATCATAATATTTTGTTTCCTGTCCTCTTTTCTTATGAAACATGCTTCCCAAGAATCCTGAAGCATTTCTTTTTCCGCCTTTCATCCTGTGATTCCCAATTGCTCTCATGTTAATATGCGTATGATTTTGCATCTTAGATTTCAAATTGGTGCCTATCTTGTTTTGCATTGGCCCATGGTCTCTTTGGATCAATTGTTGAGCTTGTCCCATGGTCTTACATCAGTTTTTTACTTAGTAGGCACTACTTCAAGAGGTTTGGGATTGTACAATGTAGCAAATGTTCTGTGGCAATCCTTGGTTTTTGCAGTGCTTTGGTGTTTTCTATTTCTAGGGTTTCTGACGAACCATTTTCTGCTATTTTTTTGTTTGGGATAGTATTACACTATTACCTAATTACTCCTTTTTTGCTTTGCTAATGGTTTATCTGATGGTGTACTACTTCTTGATATTCAAAGGGATCCTTTTAGATCTTAGATTTCTCTTTTATATCTATCCGAGGATAACTTATCCTCTTCTGTATAACTCGCCTTCATTATAATTTTTTTAAAAAAATAAAGATGGTATTTCTGGTCTATATTTTACAATTTAAGACAGTTCACAGTTACCACTGATGTGGTTATTTACTGCATAACAGATATTAATGACCATTTAAAACATGATTAACCTCTGTCAAGTTAAATTTTCACATAATCTTAATCAGTTTTCCATTATTTTCTTTCTGTTAATTTTCTCAAGTTGGCTTTCTTTTATATTTCATTTTCACATAAATTTTAGTTTGCTGAAATCATGATGTATATATTTTCAGGCTTGAGGAGCTCCAAGTTTTGGATATCAAATTCCTTTATGGTTGTTCAAAGCCAACAATTGTGGTTCTTTACCAGGTTTCAATTCTGCTATGTTCTTCTCATTAGAAGTTTTTAGGTTATAAATGCATTGAATGAGTTGCTGCTTGCTGTGCTGTGCTGCTTTCTTTCATTTATTACGTTGTTTAACAATGAATTCAAGGGGGATCAAAATTATGAAAGCTTTTGATATTGCTTTTTTCCTTTGCATTTTCTCTTAATATGGATAGAAATGGAAGTAGAAGGATTCTTGATTCCTATGGGAGTATTCCTGTAAATCACTCAATTTCCTTTCTGAGCTGGCAGAACTGTAAATCACTCAATGTCCTTTGGACTGTCTCGCATTCCACATTTTAAGCTGCAACATCTTCTCCCCAATTTCCAGCACTTTATGCAAAATAAGAAAAATGTAAATGCTGCACATAAGAGAGCAGTTTACCAATGTTCATAAGGAACAGATAACTTAAGTCTTTGCCCCATAGGTTGGGCCATGCCTCTCTTAATGTTGTTTTGAAAATTCTCAAACTCTTAAGATTCCGTACATGAGTAAACTTCTCTCTGAATCTTGTTCTGCTTGTTGTCTTGGTAAAGCTCCTCTCCTCCCCTACTATTACTACTTACTGCTGTTTAACAGTGGCTATAGATATTATGTAGCTTTCATTGATGCACATTCAAGATTCACTTGGGCATATTTCTTAAAACTAAAATCTGAAGCATTTCCAGCTTTCTTAAAATTCAAAGCCTCTTTTGAACTTCAGCTTGGTACAAAAATAAAAGCCATCCAATCTGATTGGTGTGGGAATTCAGAAGTTTTTCACAGTATCTCTAACAAAAAGGCATTGATGACAGGCTGATCTGCCGCACTCACCTTACTTGCGCAAGCCTTGTTTTGGGATGAGGCAGTGGCAACTGGCACCTACACCATTAATAGAATCCCTCCTGAAAATCTGCAGCCCCTTCCCCTTCTGAAAAATTGTTTCACTAAAAGCCAGATTATAAGCAATTCAAAGTTTTTGGGTGTGCATGTTTTTCTTTTGTAAGACCCTATAACAAGCATAATTTTGATTTTCACACTTCTTAATGTCTCTTCCTGGGGTACAGCTCTGAACACAGGTTATTGATGTTTGGACACTAATGGCCACTTATTCATCTCAAAAGATGTTATATTTCATAAAAATGCTTTTCCCTACAAGGACTCTTCATCACATACTCGATCATCCAATGCATCATGCATATATCCTGTCACTAAGTTGCATCCCACTCATTCCAATGCATCTTTCCATCCATCTCATGCATCATCATCCAATGTTGCACCCACTTCTTCACAGGGTTCTCCCCCAATATGTATTGCTCAAACATTTCAACCTCAAACATCAAACACTCAACTTCACACACCAACCACTCTATCTCACACCCCAGATTCTTCAACCTTAGCTACGCCACCACCTATCACAGCAACCTAATCTCTACATCAGCTACTCTACCTACCACTGCCTCTACTGCTTTCACCCCCTCTTCTACCCCAACGACATCCAGATCTTATGCACCCTCATCTAGTCCCTCTATACCCTCTCCTACACTCTGACCGAGCCATGACTAGAGGTATCCTTCCAACACCTGTTCCAATCAACACTGTCACACAACCCCCACATATCCAGCCTATTAAACCAACCATTAAACAAGCCATTATGTCACCACCTCAGCCTAATAAAACATAAATTCAGTCACAAACTTAGGCCTTTAAACTACACAGTAAAATCTTTCACCCACAAATTCCAAACACAATGTTTGTTGCATCATTAGAGCCAACAACAGTTGAAGAAGCTTTGGCCTCAGTGATTTGCCGCCATGACAGACGCGTTCCAAACCCTTAATTGCAACTAAACCTGGTCATGGTCAATTTCCTCCAAATTGGCAGCAGATTGGGTATAAGTGGGCATTTCGGGGTAAGTAGAATTCTGATGGCAGCTTTCAGAAATTCAAAGCGCGCTTTGTTGCAAAAGGCTTCCTTTAAAGGGTCAGCTTTGACTATTCTGAAACATTCTCACCCGTAGTTAATCCAGCAACCATAAAGGTCATTCTAACCCTTACAGCTACTCAAGTCTGGAAGCTAAGTCCGCTTGATGTGAGCAATGTATTCCTAACTGGGGTACTCACGAAGAGGTGTACGTGACTTGTCCAAAAGGTTTTTCTTGTGCCACGGGGCAAGTGTGCAAACTCCACAAGTCTCTCTATTGGTTTGAGATTCTAATGGCTGCCCTTCGTTCTCTAGGATTCAACAATTCCCAGTGTGACGTTTGTTTGGGCAGAAACAGGGCAAGCTTGTCGTTGTACCTTTTAGTTTATGTTGATGACATCATAGTTATTGGATCCTCTCCTTCACTCATTTGGGAGCTTCTTTCTTAGTTGGACAACGGCTTTTTCCTCGAGAGATCTTAATTACTTTCTAGGAATTGAGGTCCAAAACCTATCTGATAGTTCCTTATTCTTTCTGAATAAAAATATATTCGCGATGTCTTGGAACACTTCAATATGGATAACGCTGAGCCTATTGCTACTCCTATTATTCTTCTGGGTTTGAAGCTCACAGAATCAGGCAGCGCTAGTTTACCTAATCCTTCTGAATACAGGTCTGGTTGGAGCTACAGTATGCCACTGTAACAAGACCTGGAATTGCCTTTACTGTAAATAATGCATGCCAATTTGTGGCAGAAACTCAGGAGAGTCATTGAAAGGCTGTAAAGAGGTTTTTAAGGTACTTGGTGGGCAGTCAGCAGTATGGAATCATCAGGCCATCCCTCACGAAAGAACTGAGCTTAAGAGGATATTGTTATAGATGGCAGAAGATCAACTTCTAGTGCTTGTGTCTTTCTTGGACCAAACATTATTTCTCGGCGGCCCCGGAAACAAACCAGTTACAAGGTCCAGCACAGAGGCTGAATACCGCAGCATGGTAGACCTTACAGCTGAGCTTATTTGGTTGGAATCCCTTATGACTGAGATAGGGGTGCCCATATGCAGACCAGTGAATCAGTGATCTGTGACAATCTCAGCACTATCATGTTGGCTCACAATTTGGTTCTTCACAACAGAATAAAACACATGGAGTTGAACTTTTTCTTTTTAAGAGAAAGAGCAATGGAAGGAAGGCTGTTAGTAGCTGATATTCCCACTGATCAGCAACCTGCTGACTTGCGAACTAAAGCCGTGTTAAAAACTAAATTTGTGGATCTAAGATCAAAGCTGCTTCTGACAGATATGCAGGAAACTGGGGAGCCTAGTTTCAGAGGACATAATGGAGTGAGCTAGAATAAGTTAGAGAATTCTCCCCAACTATATTAAGAGAGTAACTAATTGAATTAGCTAGGACTGCCAGCTAGACTAGGTTGTAACTCACTCATGAACTAGAAGCCCTATTATCGTCCCTCACCAGCTGCCCTTGCACTTCAATATAAGCAAGGAGAGAGCTCATAGAGAATCAGTTTTCAATAGCAGAATTTTGCAGATTCCAAATCCCTCTTCTCTTCTCTCTCTCTCTCTCTCTATATATATATATATATATATATACATAGTCACTGCTTTCTATTACCAGCAGTGCTCATAATTCTATTAGAATTATCACGAGTTTAGACAGAATGAGTGTTTTAGAGGGTGCAAGTTATATGCATGTCATAGTTGCACTATTGCAGGTTCAGCCTTTGGCTGCGTGTCTGGCATATTATGTAACTTATGTACTGAAATGTTTCTGCTACATTTGACAGGATAACAAAGATGCTCGTCATGCTAAAACATATGAGGTTTCTCTGAAGGATAAAGATTTTGTTGAGGGTCCATGGTCCCAGAACAACCTTGATAATGGGGCTGATTTATTGATACCAGTTCCCCCACCTCTTTGTGGTGTACTTATTATTGGAGAAGAAACCATAGTGTACTGCAGTGCTAATGCTTTTAAGGCTATCCCAATCAGGCCTGTATGTTTTGATATAGCATTTGATACTCCCTTTTGAATCTTCTACTGTGAATTTTGGATGTCACATCGATTGTATCCAAATGATCCAAGTTGTTCCATTGTTAATTTGCTTTATGTTTGTGTTGCAGTCTATCACTAAAGCCTATGGACGGGTTGATCCTGATGGTTCTAGATATTTACTTGGTGACCATACTGGGTTGCTTAGTTTACTTGTAATAACCCATGAGAAAGAGAAGTACGTGATCATTTATTCATATGCTTCAGTTTTCCTTGATAGTGTTCTCACGTCCTTGCGCATAGGATATTTTGGTTAAGACAGATTCTTTCCATGAAGGAAAAATGATCAGTCAGTGATCTGTTGTTGAATCTTATACTATGTATTGTATATTTGTTTTGCAGGGTCACAGGACTAAAAATTGAGCCTCTTGGAGAGACTTCTATTGCATCTACCATATCATATCTTGATAATGCATTTGTGTATATTGGTTCAAGTTATGGAGATTCGCAGGTGTGGTAATAAAATGGATACTTGTTTTAAATTGTGTTTAATTTCAGAATCCTATGGAATTCAGTTGTATCCTAAACTTGTACTCCCCAAGTATCAGTTTTGAAACTCAACTTGGATAACATGGAAATTGTGTATGAAAGGTTTATCTTAGGTTGGGTTGAATCATGATTTGCAACTGCTTACTTGAATGTAGTTTGGAGAGCATGGGCTCATAATGAATAGGAATTATAGGACCCGTTCATGCCTGTTCTGATTGATTGAATTGGTGTATATCTTTGAATTTTTTTTTTCGTTTAGAAATAAGAGGACTCATTCATGTGTTCTATTGGGAAAAAAAAAAAAGAATAGCTAAATAGTGGTAACTGGTGGTTTGTGAGTTGCTTCTGGTCTTCTTATGTACATTGCTACAATAAACAGTATGCACTAAATGTACTTTATAGTGTTGTGATTTTTAATGTTCAATAGGGTTAGGGTGGGGAGAGATCTTCATTTTCATATCTGATGTCATGCCTCTTTCAAGAATTTTGAAGTGAATGGTTTCATATTTGTGCTGTTAGTTTTACTTCTTCATTCATAAATATTGGACATTAACAGTTAAGAATTTGTGATGGTTGAAATACAGCTTATAAAGCTGAATCAACAGCCTGATGCAAAAGGTTCATATGTAGAAGTTTTGGAGAGGTATGTCAATTTGGGGCCGATCGTTGACTTCTGTGTGGTAGACCTTGAAAGACAAGGTCAAGGTCAGGTTGTGACTTGTTCTGGAGCTTACAAGGATGGTTCTCTCCGTGTTGTTCGTAATGGAATAGGGATTAATGAACAGGTCAGCTCTTTCCCAACTCTGCACGACCCCATTTAGCATGACAGAAAATGTCTAATACTCTAATAAAGACAAACCTGTATTTGTGCAAAAGCAAAGAATCTATATATCCAAGTAACTGAAAAATACTAATTCTTTGATGTATTTATATGTAGGCATCAGTAGAACTTCAAGGTATCAAAGGGATGTGGTCTCTAAGATCTTCAACAGATGATCTTTTCGATACCTTTTTGGTTGTGAGTTTTATAAGTGAAACAAGGATCTTAGCAATGAATCTTGAGGATGAGTTGGAGGAAACTGAGATCGAGGGATTCTGTTCTCAAGTACAGTCATTATTTTGCCATGATGCAGTTCACAATCAACTTGTACAAGTAGGTTATACCTATTTTTTGCCATGGTGCTTTTCTTTCTTCCTTTCGAATTGACACCTTTGTTTGGTTAAAATTAATTTGACCAAAAAAAAAAAGATTAATCAAAATGGATGTCATATTAAAGAAGACTTTCAATGTTTTGGAGTTGTTTTGTCATTCGCATTGCTTGATGAAATTTACTCTTGGGTTGTCATTTTTTTTGTATTCTTTTAATCTATCCTATTAATTGCACTTTTAAGTTTATGACTCCTGTGACAATTGTTTGGTAATATCACTTGCTTTGAAAAATTTCTTCGTTCTTTTCTTTTATTTTGGTCAAGTAGTGGCGGCTTAATCTTCTTGATGTCCAAACTTATATTATCTGGAGAACTGTTCAATTTCTTCTCTGTCCTCAGTTTAAACTAGCAGAACTGTGCAGACTGCAGAGGTTTTGTTTGCTTGTTTGCGATTGCTGAATGACGTCCTTGATATTGATGCATCAAAATACTCTGCTATTCCGTTCATTCTTATAGTTTTCTATATTGTTTTGGTAATCATAACTGCCTTGTTGTAGGTTACTTCAAGCTCGGTTCGGTTGGTCAGTTCCACAACTAGAGAACTGAGAAACGAATGGCATGCACCATCAGGCTATTCAATTAATGTTGCAACTGCAAATGCTACCCAGGTTTGATCCTTATTTTTCATCATCATGTAAAATTATGTGATTAAGCATTTATTACAGCAGATGAATAGGTTCAACTTCACTTATTTATAATTTCTGAAAATCAGATCAACAAATTAAGGGGATGCATCTGTTATATTCCCCATGGGATGAATCATAAAAAATGCTCCTCTAGTTTTCTGTCTCGATGTTGAAAGTCACACATGTAGGACAACTTCATTCACTTGATTTCAATCATGAGTATCTTCGGAATCTTTAGGAAAAATGAAATGTAGTTTGAGGACTGACTAGGGATCACTTAAGTTGAATGTAATGATAATAGGTGTTTTCTTTGGGTTAATCATAGAATACAAGTAGAAAGACTACCAAAGGAACATTTAAGAGGTAGTCTGATAAACTTTTGTTGTTTGGATTCTTGGTGGTGATTTTCCGCCCACCTTTTTGGTGCTATAACTTGTGACTGCTATGGTTCATTCTTGCCTTTTCTGCTCCTCCTTTCTCGTGTTTTCTGTTTTGGAGGATTTTATTGCGTCCCTAGTTGTCCATTCCTTTAAATTTTGTTCTTCCGGGTTTCCTCAGAAACATAGAAATGGTCTTAACGTGCATTTCAATATTTAGATATTATTGTGAGAATACAGATGAATAAGATCATGTTTGTTGTCAAAAAGTTAGTGATTATTACACACTTACTCCTGTTTATCAAATAAGAATACTGCAGTACTGCTTACAACTCGTGTGTTGATACAGGTTTTATTGGCCACAGGAGGTGGACATTTAGTATATCTGGAAATTGGAGATGGAATACTGCAGGAAATAAAGCATGCCCAACTGGAATATGAGATCTCGTGCCTGGACATAAACCCAATAGGAGAAAACCCCAATCACAGTAATCTAGCAGCAGTAGGAATGTGGACTGACATTAGTGTTAGAATATTTTCTCTCCCTGACCTGAATCTCATTACAAAAGAGCCTTTAGGTGGAGAAATCATACCCCGATCTGTTCTTCTTTGTGCTTTTGAAGGGGTAGGCTTTTCTTGACCTGTCATATAGGCTTTCGTTTTGATCTGTTGTGATTTTTCTCTTGCTTTTTTCTCAACCTGTCAACATATATATATATATATATATATATATATATATATATATATATATAAAATCTATTATTATTTCTTGCTTTAGTTTTCTGTACTTCTATGCTTGGAAATACTTTGGACTTGCGCAGTTCAATTTTTTGGAGTTGTAATTTTGGTATTCCCACTAGCAGTTGTGGGTGATATGCTAGACCTGGAATGCTCCTCATGTTTCTATACTTAGTTTGCAATTTCAGAATTTCTACTTCTGCCCTGTCATGGATGATAATTAGGCAACAAATGATAATATTTGTTTACAATTCTCCACGACACTTTTTCATGTTGCCTACTAATATGACATATTGCTAGGCTTTCTATCAACATTTCATCAGTGTTTTCTTTTTCTTTTTTATTTCCTAACATTTCTTTTCATGTGATTGTGGTCTGAAATTTATATTCTACAGATATCTTACTTGCTATGTGCCCTTGGTGATGGCCATCTCTTAAACTTTCTGTTAAACACAAGTACTGGTGAGTTAACAGATAGGAAGAAGGTATCTCTTGGGACACAGCCCATTACGCTACGAACTTTCTCGTCCAAGAATACCACTCATGTATTCGCTGCATCTGATAGACCAACTGTGATTTATAGTAGTAACAAAAAGTTACTCTATAGTAACGTGAATCTGAAGGAAGTGAGCCACATGTGCCCGTTTAATTCTGCTGCTTTTCCAGACAGGTATGTGAGGCTCTGGTAATTTGACATTTAAAAATTGGTTATATTTCTTTGTTCTATTGGTCTTGTAATTTTGATGCAAAGATCCTTGGTAGTGTTTTTACTGAAGTGGTGTCCATTTGTTGAACAGTCTTGCCATTGCCAAAGAGGGAGAACTTACGATCGGTACCATTGACGACATACAGAAACTTCACATTCGCTCTATCCCACTGGGAGAGCATGCAAGGCGTATCTGCCATCAGGAGCAGTCCAGGACATTTGCTATTTGTAGTTTGAAATACAACCCAAGTGCAGAAGAGCCTGAGACACACTTTGTGCGCTTGCTTGATGACCAGACTTTTGAGTTCATATCAACTTATCCGCTTGATACTTACGAATATGGTTGCTTCATAATTAGCTGCTCCTTCTCAGATGATAGTAACGTGTATTACTGTGTTGGAACTGCATATGTATTGCCAGAGGAAAATGAACCGAGCAAGGTAAGTTGACGATTGTCTAATATGTATTCTTTTCAGCATTATCCTGCGCAAAATATTTTCTGATGTTACATTTATTTCTCTTTATTTCAAAAACATGCAGGGAAGGATTCTTGTTTTTGCTGTTGAGGATGGAAAGCTCCAGCTTATTGCTGAGAAGGAGACAAAAGGAGCTGTTTACTGCCTGAATGCATTTAACGGTAAACTGCTTGCTGCTATTAATCAAAAAATTCAGCTTTACAAGTGGGTGCTCCGGGATGATGGTACCCATGAATTACAGTCGGAGTGTGGACATCATGGACACATCTTAGCTCTATATGTTCAAACTAGGGGAGATTTCATTGTAGTTGGTGACTTAATGAAGTCAATTTCCTTGTTAATATATAAGGTAAGTGCTGAAAATTATTTTGAAGCTTCAACTACCTTTATCTTCAGTTTTAACAATATAAATGTTGATCATTAAATTTGACATGAATGTGACTTTTGGCATGACCATGTGATCTTTGCTAACTTAAAATCTTGACCATCCATGGATGGGCAATTATTGGCTTTTTTCACTTTTAATAAAAATCACTCCTCTCGATATATATAGAAAAATATAATAGAAAATATAGGGAGAGGATCAAATGAGAGGAATGGTTAATTGTGTGTAAGAGGACTAAAGAAGTAAATTTGGGTTATTGGACTTTACATTGGTGGTCAAGGATAAAACCTGAATTCACTGTTTCAAGGAATCATATAGTTTTTATTAACTTAAAGCATCCATAAATGGTCGCAAGCTCATTTACAATAAACCACTGCTCACATTAGATACATCCTCGATACTCATCTGTATTGTTCTACTTGTGTTCCTTCTAATTTGATGAAAAACATAAATAGTTGTTTTTCTGTGGTTTGAATTTATAATAGCACATGATTTTTCGTACGTTGTTTATTACCAGCATGAAGAAGGTGCTATTGAGGAAAGAGCACGTGATTATAATGCAAATTGGATGTCTGCTGTTGAAATCCTTGATGATGACATATACCTTGGTGCTGAAAATAGTTTCAACCTCTTTACTGTCCGGAAAAATAGTGAAGGTGCCACCGATGAGGAACGAGGTCGTCTTGAAGTAGTTGGTGAGTATCACCTTGGAGAATTTATCAATCGGTTTCGCCACGGTTCCCTTGTTATGCGGTTGCCTGATTCTGAGGTGGGCCAAATTCCCACTGTGATATTTGGCACCATCAATGGCGTGATCGGGGTGATAGCTTCCCTCCCTCATGATCAGTATGTGTTCTTGGAGAAGCTTCAGTCAAGCTTGAGGAAGGTAATAAAGGGTGTTGGAGGGCTCAGTCATGAGCAATGGAGGTCATTTAGCAATGACAAGAAAACTGTGGAAGCCAAGAATTTTTTGGATGGGGATTTAATTGAATCGTTTCTTGATCTCAACCGTAGTAAGATGGATGAAGTTTCTCAGGCAGTGGGTGTTTCTGTAGAAGAGTTGTGCAAAAGAGTGGAGGAGTTGACTAGGTTGCACTGAACCTAGTTTAGATGATATATGTTTGTTCATTCTTTTTCTCTCTAGTGCTGTCTGTAACATTTTGCTTTTAAGTAGGGATTACATGTTGCTTGGTACCTGTTATTTCCCGTCATTCGCATTGACGTTTGCTGGGACTAGCGTATAGTATGTAACATGAGGTCTGTTTCGTTGACGGAGTTTGGGAAAAAAATGATTATGATAGTATTCTACGGCTGAAAAGTTTCTATTTGAAAACCAGAGTCATAAAATGCCTCAAAATGGCGCATATAGGTGAATCATAGATATATATGTGCTCACATCAGCCAAAAGCGCTGCAAATTGGACGGTTCGACTAAGACCGGTGCGGCTCGGGCGGTCAAACTGTACATGTGCACTTCTCTGTTAGATTAGTCGATGTGTGACTTGTAAGATGCTAAAGAAAAGCTTGAAACTTTAAATACGCAAGCTGCAGCAAATGAATCTCGAACCAAGCTAATGTTCACTTTTCATTCTTAAGATGTGTTAATATATATATATGATTTGTTTTAATTATACTTTAATTATTATTTAATAATATTATACTATATTTATTTAATTATTCCAGGTCAAATGGTATGATTAGTGATTTATTGGTTGAACTATTTATTCAGTGATCCAGTAGCTTAACCGGATTGATTTTCCGATAACCATGGCTCGAAGTATTTGTAAAGTGGCGGAAAGGTTTGGTTTTCTTAATAAAAAAGCATGATTAGTTTGGGTAAAATTTTGTAGGTTGCTAAATGATTTTTTTTTTTTAAGTTTTTCACAGGATACAAAATGGGTTTTATTTATTTATTTTTTATGTTTTTTCATAAATTGTAAGCCTTTTATAATGTTTTTGTCGTTTTTCGCAGTGCAAAAAGTCTTCAAAATTTTTTTAGTTTTCAATTTAAATGATAGTATAAAAAATCACATTTTTGTGTACTATTAGCGAAATTGAGGAAGCAAAAATTAAACAAGTATTTAATACAGTTTTTCCTATTTTCAATTGCTGAATGATATTTCTTAGTTTTATGTAAGTAATTGTAATAATTTAATCACTTAAAATTATAAATGATTAATTTTAAAATATAAATGTTGATAAAAAATAGTTTTTTATTTAAATTTGAATAAAATATACAAAAAATCAAAATTGAATAAAAATTCAAATTGTGTTTCTTTTAAATTTTAAAAAATTTGTATTTTTACAAATTTTTTAATTTAAAACGAAATGATTAACAATTTCTTAAAATTCATAAAAGATCTTCATTTGATTCATTGATATATAAAGAACCATTTTAAAACTTTTTGCCGTCGAAAAAAATAGGATAAAATATTATTTTAATCCTTAAAATTTTAGTCTAAAATTGAAATTGCTTAAATATTACAACTATATTAAAATGATCATTTCAAAACTGATCCTTAATTTTTGAACCAAATTACTCATGTGAAAATTAGGGGTGACAATGGAATGAATTTTTGCTCCCATTTTACAATAATTCGCATAGAGCCTGTCCCATTTCTATTCGCTGGTAGTAAAAAGTTGAATTCTAACCCACTTCCGCAGGTATCGCCCCACTCCTACCCGCTCCTATA
This sequence comes from Arachis ipaensis, assembly GCF_059453495.1. Taxonomy (NCBI): domain Eukaryota; kingdom Viridiplantae; phylum Streptophyta; class Magnoliopsida; order Fabales; family Fabaceae; genus Arachis; species Arachis ipaensis. The sequence continues at coordinate 59,442,547 of NC_142438.1, forward strand.
ATTATGAAAATCCAACAAATAAAATAAAATTTTAAAATTTATATAACTATCATCACATACATAAAATTTAAGGTAAAAATTTAAATATGATACATAACTAATTATTTTACATATATTATATATATTATACATATAGGGCGGGTATTACCTAAACCTAGCTCAGCTCTGGCCAAGACCCCGTCCGGCAGAAAACCCGTCCCGCATTGGGGAAGTAATTACCCGCTCCGATGCGGGTAGGACGGGGTGGATACCCGTGTGTTCGGGCAGTATTGTCACCGCTAGTGAAAATAAGATTTTTAAAAAGAAAAAATTATTGCAAAGGATTAGGGATGGCAATTTTCCCTGGCAGGGCAGATATCCGTGAGGATTTACCCGCTGGGGAGCAGGTTTGGGGAGTAATTTTTTTTCATGGGAGGTGGGTACGGGTACCTGTGTAACAAACGGGGCGGGGGCAGGGAGTGAGGTACCCTCCCTGTGGGTACCCGTTTAATACCCATAAAATTGAAATTACAAAAATATATATATATATATATATATATATATTTATTTATTTATTTATTTATACATTTATGATATGCTGAAACACTAGCCCCAACCTCAAATCAGTTTCCGTGCCTCTCTTCTCATTTCCCTCTCTATCACCCGAGCCTCTCCCTCACTCAATCTCTCCAGCACCTTGCCACCTCCTCCTTTAGTCCTTCCAATCTTCCTTCTCACGGTGTCGCTGGCCTCCTCCCTCTGGGTCCCTCACATCATCGTCCCTGATCTTCCTCCGTCACAGCCGCCGCTCACTTCGTCGCTCACTATTTGTTACTCATAGCTTCGCCGCCTCTTCCTCTACTTCGCGATGCCTCTGCTTCAGATCTGCTTCGCAACGCTTTTGCCTTAGATCTGCTTCACGGCTTGCTTCGTGATGCCTTTGCCTCAGATCTGCTTCGCGACGCCTCTACCTTAGATCTGCGTTGTCGACGGCAACTCTACTTCAGCAACGCCTCTGCTCCGTAGCCGACCACCTTGCAATAAGTTGGATATTTCTGATTTTCTATTAATTGAGAATATATGTTCTGATTTTTATTTGATGAAATTGCTATGAAATTGGGATTAAATTTTGAATTCTGTTAATGGAAATTGGGTTTAGATTTAGGATTTGGATTCTCTTGATGTGAAATTGGGTTTAGATTTGGATTCTGTTAATTGATAAATTTGAGTGTAGAGTTAGATTTTGTTGCTGTAAAACTAAATTTAGGGTTTTGATTCTTACCGTAAAATTGGAAGATTGGATTATAATACTGAGTTCATTGGGATGTCATTGTTCACTAGATTTTTGTTCCTTTTATTTTTTTATTCGTTTTCTCTAAACCCATGGATATCCGAATATCCGGCAGGTACGGGGTCCTCGTTACCCGTCACGGGGACGAGGCAAGGACGGAGAGGGTTTTTGGAGGTAGGGGCGGGACCCGTTGCCATCCCTACAAAAGAATGTTAGGAAGATATAATTATTAAAAAAGATCTTTAATATTAAAATTATTTATAAGTATTAATTTTTATAAAAATTAGAAAGAAGGGCCAAATCTTTTAATAAAGACACAAATATATTTTTTCTAATTATCTATCATACTCAAATTCTTATTGATACATCTTCATCTTATTGACACACCTTCTTGCATAACTCATAACAAAGATTTATTGCTGCGAATCACAAATTCATCATTAGTAAGTCTTCTAATTTTTTGATAAGAAATTGATTGGGTTTAGGGGTTTTAATACAATAGATAAGGATTATTCAGTAAAAGGCACACCTAAAAGGACACAGCAAAAATACAAAAAGATAGATAAATGGAATTTTTTTACTAGACCTCTAAGAAACCTGTTCCTAGCAACCTAGGTTACTGGAAGGGTCCTTACTAAAGAATCACGTAGATCACCTTAGTGTTGGATCCTTCAATCTCCTTCATGCAACAAGCAAAGCAAATCACCCACCTCATTTAATCACATAATAAAAACATGCTAAAAGCAACGGAAAATTTATTCATCAAAAGTTGTATAAATGGTCTCACCAAAGGTGTTTAAATAGGCTCCTAACAAACTAACAAAAAGATAAGATAAGATTTTAAAATTTAAATCAGATTTGATCTTAATGGATTAGATCAGAGTTGTTCTTAATGAATTAGATCAGATTTGATTTAAATTTAAAATTCCTAGAAATACTACTAAGCAAATCAGAACTAAAAAAAATCTTCTAACAAACTCTAACCACAAAACAAAATAAAACAAATGCCTGAAATTTCGAAATTTAATGATAAATTATCCCTCCCACTGACTTTGAAAAGCATTATTGGGCTTCTCACTGTCCTGACTTAGCCCAATGGGCCTTGCCCATTCTTCTTTGGTTAGAACTTGATGTAACTCCTTATACATAATTGCTGCCAAGTTTTCAAAGCTCTCATTGATCATCTTTGCACGTGCTTTAGTGATGAGACCCTCTTAGAAGTGTAAAATTCTCATTCTGCCCTTTTATTTGGACAATCGGAAGCATAATGGCCTAATCTATGACACTTAAAGCAGGTAATATCATGATACCGTGCAGGAGGTTTAGAAGTGGAATTAGATGTGTGTGTCTTCCTGTGCTGGTCTATATAGGCTACTCCTTCGATTCGGTAGGTTTGGATCTAGTCTTTTTCCCGAAATTAGCACCTTTAGAATTCCACCTTGAAGTAGGGTTGGAAGAAGTACGCAGCCCTTTCGCCTTTCGCTATTTTTCCACCTTGATAGCCAAATTTACCAAGTCTTCTATATTCACAAATGGGTGACGTTTAACAGTATTTGCAATGTCTCGGTTCAGCCCACTCAAAAAACGTACCATAGTAGCCTCAGACTCCTCCTCAATATTTGCTTGGATTAGCAGCATCTTCATCACCTTATGATACTCATCTATAGACTTAGAACCTTGGTATAACCGTTGGAGCCATTGATGTAGCTCCTTGTAGTAGTAAGAAGGGACAAACCGTTGTCGCATGACCTTCTTCATCTTCTCCCAAGATTGAATTGGTGGTTTTTTATTCCGTCTTCTCTTTTTGTCCAGCTCGGCCCACCAGGCAAAGGCATAATCCGAGAATTCCACAGCCACTAGTCTTACCTTTTTCACTTCAGAGTAGTTGTGACACTGAAATAGGAGCTCCACCTTTCGTTTTCATTCCAGGTAAGCTTCAGGGTAACTTCTGCCTTTAAATTTTGGGATGCGTATTTTGATAGCATTGAGGTTACTATCAACATCTTCCCGTGGTCCATGATGTCGGGATCTGGGCGAAGTCTCTTCCTCAGACTCCACAGAACGATTATGAACAGATTCTTGGGACTGCGCTCGTCGACTAGGGGAAAAAGAATTGATTCGAAAATCTATGTCATCAAGACGCTATTCAATTCTTGCAAGGACACCAGCAAGTGCGTCGACGCGGAAAGTTAGTTGTGGATCGGGGTTTCCTTTTTTGTTAGTCATCAATGAACCTGTGAAAGAAGAGACCTCATAACACTCTTCTCACGTGTATCACTCGGGGTAGGACACTTGTGTTTACACTCAATACGTGACTTTTACCCTTTGTTGAGCTTACCACTCTTGCCTTTTTCCACTCTTGGATTGCTTTAAAAAGTTACACTTCAGAAAATGAGGAATTGAGACACCACACTAAGATAATCTGAATGATAGAGACATTCAACTTGACAAGAAGACAATCAAAATATGTGACAAAAGAAGAAAAACAAGAAGTGATACTAAGATGACAGAAACTAGCAAAATTGAGTCCTAATTGAAACCCAAAGAAAATTTGAAAAGCTAAAACAAAGGTGAAAAAAATTGAAATTTCGTGTTTATTTATTTATTTATTTTTTTATGCAGACATTAACTTTAATATATGAAAATTGTAGTAACGGAATTCAAGTATGAAATTTTCGTTTTTTTTTATTAAGCAACTAAAGTAAATTTACAGAAATTGAAGAGAAAAATAAAGAGACTAAGCAAGAATCCTGAAACGTGCAGATAAATAAGAATTTATCCACAACCTGTAACTCATAACAAATGATAAGAAATTGATTGGGTTTAGGGGTTTTAATACAATAAATAAGCATTATTCAGTAAAAGGCACACCCAAAAGGACATAGCAAAAATACAAAAAGATAGATAAATGAGATTTTTTCTACTAGACCTCTAAGAAACCTGTTCTTAGCAACTTAGGTCACCGGAAGGAGCTCCCTATTAGACCTTCAAAGAATCCATCCTTGACAACTTAGATCAGAGGGATAAAAATTGAAAGAAACCACCACGCAGATTACCTTAGTGTTGGATCCTTCAATCTTCTTCATACAACAAGCAAAGTATATTACTCACCTCACTTAATCACACAATAAAAACGTGCTAAAAGCAACGAAAAATTTATTCATCAAAAGTTGTGTAAATGGTCTCATCAAAGGTGTTTAAATAGGCCCCTAACAAACTAACAAAAAGATAAGATAAGATTTTAAAATTTAAATCAGATTTAATCTTAATGGATTAGATCAGATTTGATTTAAATTTAAAATTCTTAAAAATACTACTAAGCAAATAAGAACTAAACAAATCTTCTAACAAATTCTAACCGCAAAACAAATGCCTAAAATTTCAAAATTTAATGATAAATTATGCCTCCCACTGAATTTAGAAAGCATTATTGGACTTCTTGCTGTCCTAATGAAAAATTTATTCATCAAAAGTTGTGTAAATGGTCTCACCAAAGATGCTAACAAACTAACAAAAACATAAGATAAGATTTTAAAATTTAGAGTAAAGTATTGTTTTTGTCCCAATGTTTGGGGTAAATCCTATTTGTATCCCTAACGTTTAAATCGTCCTATTTGTATCCCTAACGTTTGTAAAAGTGATTTAATGTTATCCTGCTGTCAATTACACATCATCAGCCCTCTAGTTTGAATTTTAAAAATCTTTTCTTGAAGTTAGAATACAAATGTCTGGGATAGAATCGATGATCTACTCCGAAAAATAGCTCATCAAATGTTGAAACTAATTCCTACAATATTTACATAATTCACTTTTCTAGGGACATAATTGAATCTAAACACAAATAGTGGGTATAATATTAAAATCGAACACATCCAAGTGAGACCTAATTGAGAATGAATACATCCAAGTAAGAATAATTGAAAAATATAATCTGATTTGTTAGTATAATTAATAGTAGGATACTTTTATAAACGTTAAGGATACAAATAGGATGATTTAAACGTTAGGGACACAAATAGGATTTACCCCAAACGTTGGGGACAAAAACGATACTTTACTCTAAAATTTAAATAAGATTTGATCTTAATGGATTAGATCAGATTTGATTTAAATTTAAAATTTCTAAAAATACTACTAAGCAAATTAGAACTAAACAAATCTTCTAACAAATGCTAACCGCAAAACAAACTAAAACAAATGCCTAAAATTTCGAAATTTAATGATAAATTATGCCTCTCACTGAGTTTAGAAAATATTATTAAATTTTTTGCTGTCTTGACATAGACCAATGAGCCTTGTTTATTTTTTCTTGGTTAAAAGTTGATGTAACTCCTTATACATAAGTACTGCCAAATTTTTAAAATTCTCCTTAAACTTCTTTGCACGCGCTCTAGTGATTGAGCCCTCTGAAAGTGTGAAAATTCTATTTTACTCTTTTGTCTTAAAATACTCTAGTTGTCTTTTTGAATATGTATATTTTTTCTTATTTTCTCTAATTTATTAATTAATCATTGATTTTAGAAAACGTTGATAATAGAGTAATTGAGAGATAGAAACAGAGGTTGAGCATCGACACAGAGTGTTACAAGTTACAAGGCGTGACATCCCCAACTACTGTTTTCCAAGTCTCAAAATTTATTTAAGCATCATGAATGCTGAATTTAAATATATAAATCTGCCGGATGTCACACATTTATCATGCATAGTTCATGAAGCATGGCACACATGGCACGAATCAGATTCTGTGGTTATTTTGGAATCGGCCTCAAAATCAAATAAGAGGTACAACACCATATTGCTATATTAGACTGATATCATCCAATAATACCAAAGAGCGCCAATATATATATTTTTTTTTGAATAGCTAATAAGGTTACTAATAATAACGTAAGACCTGGGGAGTATACTCCTCTTTTGGTTTCATGAACTAGTTCTTCTCAAACCTCAAGGCTACAGTATGCATATAAAACTCTGATTTATTAGTCAAAGCTACAATATTCATATAAAACTCAACGCTACAGTATTCATATAAATTGTCAAAGCATAAAAAAATTAAGACACATTTATTAGTCTTTCAGCTTTTATTTGGTACCCTATATTCATATGAAACTCATTGATTTATTTAATTAATATTATCATACTAATATTTTACCATTTTATTTTATAGAGTAGTCAATAATTAGTAGTAATTAATCAATATTAATGTTTGTTGTTTTTTTTTTGTAATCTGCTTTCTCATTATTGGTTATTTATTGTTTTATATCTTTGCATAGACATAGAATTTACTATTTGTCCACGACAATTTTTTTGATATTTTCATATTGGAAAAAATATTGCAGTTGCACCAAATTAGAATATTATTTTTTATGAAAAAAAACCACAGGAGAGCTAATTGAAGAAAGATGTACGTATTCAAATTTTATGCATAAGATATGGCTTTGAACTAGAAAAATATGCAGAACAAGCGTGTTATCTACACAGTCAAGTTTAACTAATCTCAACTCATAAACCTCATTAATATTGATGGTGTTAACCATTCATCACACTCAATGATGATATAGCTCATATATACATTATGGAAGTAGAAAAGACTAACCATGATAATACACTCGATGAAGACAATAATGACAACGTTCATGACAAGTATGTATTCTAACTATTTTTTTTTATATTTTTTTCTTATATTAGTGATTAATGAATAGAGTTTTCTAGAATTTTTAGCGTTTTTAGGGATTTTAGAATTTTCTAGGATTTTTTTGGATTTTCTAAAATTTTCTAGGGATTTTTAGGGTTTTTTAGGGTTTCTAGGGTTTTTACGATTTTCTAGGGTACTTAGGGTTTTCTAGGGGTTTTTTTTGGGTTTTCAAGGGATTTTAGAGTACTTAAAGTTTTTAGGGTTTTCTAGGGTTTTTAAGGTTTTCTATAGTTTTCTATGGTTTTTAGGGTTGTCTAGAGTTTTTTAGAGTTTTCTAAGGTTTTTTAGGGTTTTCTAGGGTTTTCTAGGATTTTTAGGATTTTCTTTGATTTTTTATGGTTTTCTAGGGTTTTTTAGGGTTTCTAGAGTTTTCTAGAATTTTTTGAATTTTCTGGGATTTTTTTAGAGTTTTTTAGGGTTTCTAGGATTTTCTAAGGTTTTTTGGATTTTCTAGGATTTTTAGGGTTTTCAAGGTTTTCTAGGGTTTTTAAGATTTTCTAGGATTTTTTTGGGTACTTAGGATTTTCTAAGATTTTTAGGATTTTCTAGGGTTTTCAGGTTTTCTAGGGTTTAAGGTCTAGGGTTTAGGATTTTAGGGTTCAAGATTTAGGGTTTAGGATTTTTTAGGAAATTTTTAGGATTTTTTTAGGGTTTTTAGAGTTTTCTAGAGTTTATAGGGTTTTTTTAGGGTTTTTAGAGTTTTTTTTAGGATTTCCTAGGATTTTCTAAAACCCTAAAACCCTACAAACCCTGGAAAACCTAAAACCCTAGAAAAACCTAGAAAATACTAAGTTCCCAAAAAATCCTTGAAAATCCTAAAAATCCTACAAAACCTTAGAAACCCTTAGAAAATCCTAAAATACCCTAGAAAATCATAAAAAAACCATAGGAAAACCTAGAAAATATTAAAAATCCTAAAAAACCTAGAAAACCCTAAGCACCCTAAAAAACCGTAGAAAATCCTAAAAATCCTAAAAAAACCCTAAAAATCCTAAGTACCCTAAAAAACCCATAAAAATCTTAAAAATATGAAAAAATCCTAGAAAATCCTAAAAAGCCTAAAAATCCCTAGAAAACTCTAAGTACCCAAAAAACCCTAAAAATCCTAGAAAAACCTAAAAACCCAAGAAAATCCTAGAAAACCTAAAAAGCACTAGAAAACTTTAAAAACTCTAGAAAGCCCTAAAAATCATAGAAAATCCTAAAACCCCTAGAAAACCCTAAAAACCCTAAGTACCCTAAAAATCCCTTGAAAACCCTTGAAAATCCAAAAAAATCTGAAAAAACCCTAAAATCCTAGAAAACCCTAGAAAACCCTGGAATACCCTAGTAATCCTTAGAAAACCCTAAAAATCCTAGAAAACTCAAGAAAGCCCTAGAATATCCTAAAAATTCCTAGAAAATCATAAAAAACCAAAGAAAACCCTAGAAAATCCTAAAAATCCTAAAAAAGCCTAGAAAACCCTAAAAAACCAAAGAAAATCCTAAAAAACCAAAAAAAACCCTAGAAAATGCTAAAAATCCTAGAAAACCCTAGAACACCCTAGAAAATACTAAAAACCCAAGAAAATCTTAGAAAATCCTAAAAAATCTTAGAAAACTCTAAAAAACTCTAGAAAAAACTCTAAAAATCCTAGAAAACAAAAAAAAATCCTAGAAAACTCTAAAAAATTCTAGAAAACCCTAAAAAACCATACAAAATCCTAAGTACCCTAAAAAACCATTGAAAATACGAAAAAACCCGAGCAAAACCCTAGAAAACTCTAAAAAGCCCAAAAAACCATAGAAAACCCTAAGTATCCTAGAAAATCATAAAAACCTTAGAAACCATAAAAAACTCTAAAATACCCTAAAAATCCTCGAAAACTCTACAAAACTCTAGAAAACCCTAAAAAATCCTAGAAACCCAAGAAAATTCTAGAAAACGCCAAAAATCCTAGAAAACTCTAAAAACCCTAAGTACCATAAAAAACCCTAAAAAATCCTATAGAATCCTAGAAAACCCTAAAAAATCTAAAAAAACCCTAAAAAACCCTAGGAAACTCTAAAAAACTCTAAAAAATTCTAAAAACCAGAGAAAACCCTAGAAAACTCTAGAAAATCTTAGAAAATTCTAAAATACCCTAAAAATCCTAAGTACCCTAAAAATCCTAGACAACCCTAAAAATCTCAGAAAATCCTAAGTACCCTAAAAAACCCTAGAAATTTTTAAAATCTCTAGAAAACTCTAAAAAACTCTAGAAATCCTAAAAAACCCTAGAAAATCCTAAAAAATCCTAAAAGCCCTAGAAAACTCTAGAAATCATATAAAATCATAAAATCTTAGAAAACTCTAAAAACCTCTAAAAAACCCTAGAAAACTCCAAAAGCCCTAAAAAACCCTAAAAACCCTAGAAAACCCCTAAAACTTCAGAAAACAAAAAACCTAAAAAACCCTAAAAAAATCCTAAAAAATCCTAGAAAACCTAAAAGACATAGAAAACTCTAAAATCCATAAAAAAACCATAAAACCTCTAGAAAACCCTCGAAAATCCTCAAAAATAAGTTTTAGAGTTTCAAAAGACAGAATGTTTCATTTTTTTTTTGGATTTTCTAGGGTACTTAGGGTTTTCTAGGATTTTTTAGGCTTTTTAGGGTTTTCTAGGATTTTCTATGATTTTCTATGGTTTTTAGTGTTCTCTAGAGTTTTTTAGAGTTTTCTAGAGTTTGTAGGGTTTTCTTGGATTTTTAGAATTTCTAGGATTTTTTAGAGTTTTCAAGGATTTTCTCGGATTTTTAGGATTTTCTAGGGTTTTCTTTGGTTTTTTATGGTTTTCTAGAGTTTTTTAGGGCTTTCTAGGGTTTTTTAGGATTTTAAGGATTTCCTAGGTTCTTATTTGGTTATTTATGGGTTTCTAGGATTTTTTAGAATTTTCTAAGGTTTTCTAGGATTTTCAGGGTTTTTAGGATTTTCTAGGATTTTTAGGGCTTTCTAGGGAGTTTTTAGGGTTTTCTAGGATTTTTTGAGGTTTTTAGGGTTTCTTGGGTTTTTTAAGGTTTTTAGAGTTTTTTAGGATTTTCTTAGATTTTCTAGGATTTTTAGGATTTTCTAGGGTTTTCAAGGGTTTTTTTTGGGTACATAGGATTTTCTAGGATTTTTAGGGTTTTTCTAAGGTTTTAGGATTTTTTTTAGAGTTTTTAGGGTTTTTTGGGGTTTTTAGGATTTTTTAGGACTTTCTAAAATTTTTAGGAAAACTCTAAAAAACTCTAGAAAACCTAAAAACCCTAAAAAACTCTAAAAATCCTAAAAAACCCTAAGTACCCAAAAAAACCATAGAAAATCCTAGAAACCCCTACAAACCCTAGAAAATTCAAAAAACCCTAGAAACCCTAAAAAATCCTAAAAAAAATCTTAGAAAATCCTAGAAACCCCTACAAAACCCAAAAACCTAAAAATCCTAGAAAACCCTAGAAAATCCTAAAAAATTCTAGAAAACCCTAGAAAACCCTACAAAACCCTAAAAACCCTAAAAATCCTAGAAAATCCTAGAAAATCCTAGAAATCCTAAAAAACCCTGGAAAACCACAAAAAACTATAGAAAATCCTAGAAAATACTAAATATCCTAAAAAACCCTAGACAACCCTTAAAACCCTAGAAAATCCTAAAAGTCCCTAGAAAACTCTAAAAAACTCTAGAAAACCATAAAAACCATAGAAAACCCTAAAAACCCTAGAAAACCCATAGAATACCCTAAAAACCATAAGTACCCTAAATAACCCTTGAAACCCTTGAAAATCCGAAATAACCAAAGAAAATCCTAAAAAGTCTAAAAAACACTAGAAAATCCTAGTACCCTAAAATACCCTAAAAAATCCTAAAAATCCTAGAAACCCCTAAAAAATCCTAAAAAAAATTCTAAAATCCCCTAGAAAACCCTAGAAAATCCTAGCAAACCCTAGAAATCCCTAAAAACCCTAGAAAACTCTAAAAAACTCTAGAAAATCCTAAAAAACCCAAGAAATCCTAGAAATCCGTACAAATCCCTAAACACCCTAAAAACCCTAGAAAACCACAAAAAACCACAAAAAATCCTAGAAAATAGTAAAAATCCTAAAAAATCTTAGACAACCCTAAAAATGCTAGAAAATGCTAAAAAAACCTAGAAAACTCTAAAAATTTCTAGAAAACCCTAAGAATAATAGAAAACCACAGAAAATCCTAAAAACCATAGAAAACCCTAGAATACTCTAAGTACCCTAAATAACCCTTGAAAATTCGAAAAAACCCTAGAAAATCCTAAAAAGCCTAAAAACCCTAGATAACCCTAGGTACCCAAAAATACCCTAGAAAATCCTAAAACCCTAGAAAACTGTAAAAACCCTAGAAAATCCTAAAAACCCTAGAAAATCCTAAAAACCCTAGAAACCCTAAAAAACCCTAAAAAATCCTAGCAAACCCTAAAAAACCCTAGAGAACCCTAAAGACCCTAGAAAACTCTAAAAACTCTAGAAAATCTTAAAAACACCAAAAACCCTAAAAACCCTAGAAAACTCTAGAAAACCCTAGAAAACTGTAAAAAATCCTAAAAACCTAGAAAACTCCAAAAATCCTAGAGAACTATAAAAATCCTAGAAAATCCTAAAAAACCCTAAAAACCCAAGAAAATCATAGAAAACTCTAAAAAACTCTAAAAAACTCTTAAAAATTTTAGAAAATCCTAGAAAACCCTTGAAAATCCTAGAAAATCCTAAAAAACCCTAAAAATCCTAAGTACCCTAAAAACCCTAGAAAACCCTAAAAACCCCTAAAAAAACCTAGAAAGCTGTAAAAATCCTTAGAAAATCATAAAAAATACTAGAAAACCCTAAAAAATCGTAAAACTCTCGAAAACCCTAGAAATCCTAGAAAATCCTAAAAACCCTATAAAACTCTAAAAAATTCTAAAAATCCTAAAAATCCTAGAAAACCCTAGAAAATCTTTGAAAATCCTAAAAAACACTAGAAAACGCTAAAAACCCTAGAAAATCCTAAAGATCCAAAAAATCCTAGAAAATCTTAAAAAACCCTAGAAAATCCTAGAAAATCCTAAAAAAATCCTAGAAAACCGTAAAAACTTTAGAAAACAAAAAAACCTAGAAAACCCTAAAAAACTATAGAAAACCATAAAAAAAATCAAGAAACTCTAAAAAACTCTTGAAACTACTAAAAACCTTAGAAAACCCTAAAAAAACTCTAAAAAATCCTTGAAAACTCTAAAAACACTAGGAAACCCTAGAAAATCTTAAAAACCCTAAAAAAACCTAGAAAATCAAAGAAAACCCTAAAAACCCTAGAAAATCCTCGAAAACCCTAAAAAGACTAAAAATCCTAGAAAACCCTAAGTACCCTAAAAAACCATAGAAAATTCTAAAACCCTAGAAACCCTAAAAAATCTTAGAAAAACCTGGAAAATCCTAGAAAAAAAACCGTAAAAAACCCTAAAAGCCCGAGAAAACCTACCCTAAAACCCTAGAAAACCCCAGAAAACCCTAAAAACTCTAAAAAATCCTAGAAAAGTCTAAAAAACTCTAGCAAATCCTAAAAAACCCTAGAAAATCCTAGAAAAACCTAGAAAACACTGAAAAACATTAAAAAACTCTAAAAAACTCTATAAAATCTTAAAAATCCTAGAAACCCTAAAAAACCCTAAAAAATCTTAGAAAACCCTAAAAACCCAAGAAAATCCTAAAACCTTAGAAAACCGTAAAAATCCTAGAAAATCCTAAAACCCCAAAAAACCCTAGAAAATCCTAAAAACCCTAGAAACCCTAAAAAACTATAAAAAATCCTAGCAAACCCTAAAAAACCCTAGAAAACCCTAGAAAACTCTAGAAAACTCTAGAAATCCCTAGAAAATCCTAGAAAACCATAAAAGACCCTAAAAACCCTAGAAAACCCCAGAATACCCTAGAAAACTCTAATAACTCTAGAAAATCCTAGAAAACCCTAGAAAACTCTAAAAAACTCTAAAAAACTCTTAAAAATCCCAGAAAATCCTAGAAAATCCTTGAAAATCCTAGAAAATCCTCAGAAACCCTAAATATCTTAAGTACCCTAAAACCCTAGAAAACTCTAAAAGCCCTAAAAAACCTAGAAAGCTCTAAAAATCTCTAGAAAACCATAGAAAATCCTAGAAAACCCTAAAAAAATCGTAAAAACCCTAGAAAATCCTATAAACCCTAGAAAATTCTAAAAAATTCTAAAAAATCCTAAAAATCCTAGAAAACCCTAGAAAATCTTAGAAAATCCTTAAAAAATCCTAGAAAACGCTAAAAATTCTTGATACCCTAAAAACCCTAGAAAATCCTAAATATTCTAATAAGCCTAGAAAATCCTAAAAATCCTAGAAAATCCTAGAAAACCCTAAAAAAATTCCTAGAAAACCCTAAAAACTTTAGAAAAAAAACTCTAGAAAATCCTAAAATATTATAGAAAACCAAAAAAATAAAGAAAACTCTAAAAAACTCTAGAAACTACTAAAACCCTAGAAAACCCTAAAAAAACCTAAAAAAACTCTAAAAAAAATCCTATAAAACTCTAAAAACTCTAGAAAAACCTTAAAAACCTTAGAAAATCCTAGAAAACCCCAAAAACCGTAAAAACCCTAGAAAATCCTTGAAAATTCTAACAACCCAAGAAAACCCTAAATACGCTAAAAAATCTAGAAAATCCTAGAAAATCCTAGAAAACCCTAAAAATACCATAGAAAACTCTAAAAACCCTAGAAAACCATACAAACCCTAAACCCTAAAAACCCTTAAAAATTCTAGAAAATACTAGAAAACCCTAGAAAATCCTAAAAACCCTAAAAAACCTAGAAAATCCTAGAAAACCTTAAAATCCTAGAAAATCCTATAAAACCCTAAAGAGCTTAAAACCCTAGAAAACCCTAAGTACCCTAAAACACTTTAGAAAATTCTAAAACCCTAGAATCCCTAAAAAATCCTAGAAAACAAAAAAAACGTAGAAAACCCTAAAAACCCGAGAAAACCCACCCTAAAAACCTTAGAAAATTGCAGAAATCCCTAAAAACTCTAAAAAACCCTCGAAAAGTCTAAAAAACTCTAGCAAAACCTAAAAAACCCTAGAAAACCCTAGAAAACACTAAAAAACACTAAAAAAACTCTAAAAAACTCTATAAAATCCTAAAAACCCTAGAAACCCTAAAATCCCAAAAAAATCCTAAAAAACCCAGAAAACCCTAGAAAATACTAAAAACCCAAAAAAATCCTAAAAGACTCTAGAAAACTCTAAAAAATTCTAGAAAACCCTAAAAATCCTAGAAAATCCTAAGTACCCAAAAAAACCCTAGAAAACCTTAGAAAATCCTAAAAACCTATAGAATAACCTAGAAAATGCTAAAAATCCTAAATGATGGGTTGGAAACGAAATTCCAACACCTAAAACTCACCGACAAGTGTACCGGGTCGCATCAAGTAGTAATAACTCACAAGAGTGAGGTCGATCCCACAGGGATTGAAGGATTGGGCAATTTTAGTCAGGTGGTTGATTTAGTCAAGCGAATCAAGTGTTGATTTGAGTGATTTGTATCCAACAGAAGCTAAATTGCATGAAATATAAAGGGAGAGGGGTAATTGACAAGAATTTAAAGTGTGGAAGAATTAAAAGAACTGAATCTTAAAGTGCAAGTAATATAAATTGCAGAAACTTAGATTGCAAGAAACGTAAATAACTGAAACTTAAAGTGCAAGAAATGTAAATGGCTTGAATCATAAAAGGATTTGGGATTTGGGATTGCAGAAACTAAACAAGAAAAAGTAAATGACAATCAGTAAAGAAGTAGAAGAAGAATTGAGATGCAGCAGATTTAAACAAGAAAAGGAAAATTACTTTGAAAACCAAACAGAAAGTAGAATGCAGCTCAATTGCAATAACTAAAGGGAAATTGAAGATCTCAGGGGTGGAGGAGAATAGAACACAAGTCTAGATCTCAAATCCTTCCTTGATCTAATAAGAACAATTGCCAAAGAAATGGAAGAGTAAATTACAGAAGAAGTAGAAGATGAAAGTAGTAAATAGAATTTGGATTCAAATCTCAGTTGCTGAAACTTTGCAGAAAAATAAACAAAGAGATCCCAAGGTGAGATTGAAACAGAATTTCTTCAATTCTCCACCCAAGATCCAAGAAAAAGAGTAAAAAGTGCAAAAGCAAAAACAAGGAAGAAGAGAGATCAATTCTCCTTCCCAATTCTCTGAGATCCAAAGTGACAATTCACAAGAAAGTTAAAAATGAAAATTCTAAAATGAGGGTAAAGGTTCTATCTAAATCAAACTAGCTTCTATTTATACACTTCCTATTTTTGGATTTTAGAATTTGGAGTGGGCTTTTTAATTTGGTGAAGAATTGAATTTAAATTGAATTTTGGTTCAATTTTGGCCCATGGGTGTTTGCTCCCAGTAGTGTGCTCAGCTCCTGGGGAGAGCGCAGCATTAGGCATCATTTCCTTGCCCTTTTGAAACGTGCCAAGCTTGGGCAGCACCAGGGTAGTGCTCTGCTCTCCTTTAGAGCGCAGCATCATGCTGCCTTGAGGCTTGTCTTGTGCGCACCAAGCTCCTGGGCCGTGCCAAATTGTGCGTGTCATGCCTCCCTGGCCGTGTCACACTCGCGCTTCATGCATCAAGGAATAAGGAGAGTAGCGCTCAGCTTTTGGCAAGAGCGCAGCACTCCCTTTGCTTTGGTGAGGTCTCAAGTTCGAATCATGGTGGGAGCATTTTGGTGCCAATTTCCTTGGTTTCTTGTAGCGCCTTCTCCCCATTCTTCATGACTATCCCTGGTTCGAATCCTTGTGAGTGCATTTTGGCCAAGTTTGGCTTATTTTCCTTTGTGAGTAGCGCTCCCTCACTTCCCCTTGTGGCAAGCATTGGCAAGCTTTTCTCTTTGGATTTATTTTGGATGGAGCCCGACAATGCTCTTGGTAAAAGTTGAGCATTGTGCTTCTCCCATTTCTTCCTTGGTTCATTATAGTGCTCAACTCTCAAGGGGAGTGCAGCATCCAAGCCTTTGCTTCCTTGGTTCATTATTGTGCTCTTTTGGAGAGCATTGAGCTCTTGGAGAGAGCGCTGTGGCTTTCCTCTTTCATTGTGCCACGCTTTCTTGTTTCTTTTGCCATTCTTTTCTCTTTAGGCCATGCTTTTTAGGCTACGCTTTCTTGTTTTCTTCTTTTCTTCACCTACAAGTAATCAAAACAACCAATCAAAGTATCCCCAAATTCACAAGGTTTATAAATCATTCAAAAACCAATTAAATTTAGCTTAAACCTCATGATTTAGTATCAATTAAAGGGTGGTTGATTGATTCAACAAAACCATGTAATTCCACTCCACACTACTTACTTACAATGCAAGAAAGTGCATAAAACCTAATGAAACAAGTGAAATTTGCTTGAAAAGCTAGCATATGATGACTTGTCATCACTAAAAACCCTGGAAAATTCTAAAACCCTAAAAACTCTAAAAAATCCTAGAATACCCTAGAAAGTCCTAAAAATCCTAGAAAACCCTAAAAATCTTCTAAAAATCCTAGAAAATACTAGAAACCCTAGAAAAACCTAAAAAATCCTAAAAACCCTAAGAAACCCTAGAAATCCTAGAAAATCCTAGAAAACCCTAAAAAGCCTAAAAACCCTAGAAAATCCAAAGTACCCTAAAGAACTCTAGAAAATCCTAAAATCCTAGAAACCCTAAAAAATCCTAGAAAAACCAAAAAAACTCATAGAAAACCCAAAAAAACCGTAGAAAACCCTAAAAACCCTAAAAAACCCTACAAAAGTCTAAAAACTCTAGATAATCCTAAAAAACGCTAGAAAACCCTAGAAAAACCTAGAAAACACTAAAAAAATACTAAAAAACTCTATAAAACCCTAAAAACATAAAAAACCCTAAAACCCCTAAAAAATCCTAAAAAACCCTAGAAAATCCTAGAAAAGCCAGAAAACTTTAGAAAATACTAAAAACCCTAAAAGACCCTAGAAAACTCTAAAAAATTCTAGAAAACCCTTAAAATCCTAGAAAATCCTAAGTACCCAAAAAAACCTTAGAAAACCCTAGAAAATCCTAAAAAACTCCTAGAAAAACCTTGAAAACGCTGAAAACCCTAAAAAAGCCTGAAAATCGTGGAACACTCTAAAAACCCCAAAATCTCTAAAAAACCTTAGAAAACCCTAGAAAATCCTAAAAATCCTAGAAAATCCTAAAAACCCTAAAAAACCCTTAAAAATTCTAGAAAACACTAGAAATCCTAGAAAACCCTAAAAAATCCTAAATCCTAGAAAATCCTAAGTACCCTAAAAAATACTAGAAAATCCTAAAACCCTAGAAACCCTAAAAAATCCGAGAAAATCCTAGAAAATCCAAAAAACGTAGAAAATCCTAAAAACCTGAGAAAATCCTGAAAACCATAGAAAACACTAGAAAACCCTAAAAAATCCTAAAAAACTCTGGAAAACTCTAAAAAATCTTAGAAAACCCTAGAAAACCCTAAAAACCCTAAAAACTCTAGAAAATCCTAAAGATTCTAAAAAGCCTAGAAAATCCTAAAAACCCTAGAAAATCCTAGAAAATCCTAAAAAAAATCATAGAAAACCCTAAAAATTTAGAAAACTAAAAAAAAAACCTAGAAAACTCTAAAAAACTATAGAAAAAAAAAAATCAAGAAAACTCTAAAAAACTCTAGAAAGTACTACAATGCCTTACTTTTTGCTTACTTCCCTTGCTAGCTTTTCCTTCTTTCTTTTGCTTAGAGAGCTTATTACTTATTGAAGGCTTGGTGGCAAATGTTGTAGCAGCCTTTGGCTTAATTGTACTCAACATTCGTTCACCACAGACACATGGCTCACATTTTTCTTCCCAGAATCATTGATGCCCAACATCTCTTTGGATAATTAAGTGTTTTGTAGCTAGGTTGCTCTTTATTTTGGACTTTCTGTTGGCAATCCTAAATCAGTTGATCTAAGTTGCCAAGTTTTGAAATACTCCTTAGAACTTACTTGTCCAAGCATATCCTAGTACAAAAACACCACAGGCATATGTCCTAGGGTTCAAGCTATTGGTGTCTGATGACAGGTCATCTTAGCCTAGTTTCACTAGTCTTTTTCCTTTGTTTTCAATAGGTTTTATGCACTTTCTTGAGCCATAAGTAAGCCATTTGGATAGAATTTCATGTGTACTTGGATTCAATCAACCACCCTTTAATTGACACAAAATCATGAGGTTTAAGCTAAAATTAATTGGTTTTTAAATGAATTTTAAGCTTTGTGAATTTTGTGATACTTTGATTGGTTGTTTTGATTACTTGTAGGTGAAGAAAAGAAAGAAACAAGGGAAGCGTGGCCTATGGAAGGAAAAAGCGTGGCCCATGACCATTTGTTCCTTGGCATCATGAACTGACATGCATTAATGCTTATGCATGCATGCATTTAACTATTGCCGAATGAAAGCATGCATTTAATGATTTTTCAACGTTAATGCAATTGGCTTTATTAATTAAAACATAATGAATGCATGCATGAAATATTTAATTAGTAAAGCTAATGAAAGTATGCATTTCATTTTAATGCCGTTAAAACAAATTGGCCAATGCATTAGCAATTAATTAACAAAGCCAATGATGCATGCATTATTAAGTTTTCTTTGCCAAAGGCATAAAAGAATGCAAAGCCAAAGCCAAGGAAACATTTGCGCCAACGTTGAGGCAAACGTTGGCTAAAAAAATTCAATCAGGGGGAGGCAACGTTTGCGCCAACGTTTGCCTCAAACGTAAGGTCAAATGTTGGTGCCTAAATACCTGGAAAGAGCAACCCTGTTTGATGCCTTGGATGAGCCACGTTTGCACCAACGTTTGCCTCAAACGTTGGGCCAAACGTTGGCTAGAAGAGAAGCAGGGGAAGGGCCACGTTTGAGCTCATGTTTGACCTCAAACGCTGGCTCAAATGTGGATGGCAGCAGAACATGGCCGAGCTGCATAATTGGCATAAAGGCGTTTGAGTCAACGTTTGCCTCAAACGTTGACTCAAACGTAAATCCCCAATGCCCAAGTTGCAAACAGATTTCTTCCCAACACCAAGAGCAATCAACAGAGGCTTTTGTCAACCCAATTCCATCAAGAGCAAGGGCCCAATTCAAGGCTTGAAGATCATTTGAAGAGAGTGTATAAATAGCTTAGAATTTAATTTTTTGGAGAGCTTTTTCTTTTGGAGCTTCCCTTTTTAGAATTTTTAATATTGACAGTGGAGAGCTCATCTTTACATTTTTTGAGTGGTTGCTTTTAGAATTTGAGAGTTTCTTGGAAGAAGAATTGAATTCTCTTCCCCTGGGTTGTTTTTGCTTTCCTTTCTACACACTTTGTTTGAGTCTTGGGTGTTGAGAATTGGGGAATTTCTGTCTCAATCTCACCTTGAGATCTCGGGTTTATTTTTTTGCACAATTGAATTTGAATTTCTCTTTACTGCTTCATCTTCTCTTTACTTCTGTAATTTACTTTTCTTAATTTCTTTTGCAATTATTCTTGTTGGATCAAGGAAGGATTTGAGATCTAGACTTGTCATCTAGTCTCTTCCACTCCTGAGATCTTCAACCTTCTTTTAATTTGCTGCAATTTAAGCACAAGTCATTTTCTGTTTTAATTTCTCAAGCATTTCTACTTTTCTGTTTAGATCTACTTTACTTCAATTCACTTTCTACTCTTCTGTTTAATTGCAATTCACTTGTTCTTGTTTAAATTCTGCAATCCCAACTCCCAATCCCTTTTACAATTCAAGCAATTTACATTTCTTGCACTTTAAGATTCAGTCATTTACATTTCTTGCAATCTAAGTTTCTGCAATTTACATTACTTGCACTTTAAGATTCAACACTTTTACTTTCTTTGCTCTTTCATTTACTGCAATTTCCCCTCTCCCTTTACATTTCAAGCAATTTAACTTCTGTCAATTACAAACCTCTCAACCAATACTTGATTCGCTTGACTAAATCAACCACTAAACTAAAATTGCTCAATCCTTCAATCCCTGTGGGATCGACCTCACTCATGTGAGTTATTATTACTTGATGCGACCCGGTACACTTGCCGGTGAGTTTTGTGTTTGGAATTCATCTTCCAAAAATACACATCAAGTTTTTGGCGCCGTTGCTGGGGATTGAAATAGATTGACAATGATTAAGTGAAGTGAAGATCTAGATCAAGCACTTTTTATTTTCTGTTGCTTTAATTTTTGACTAACACACTAACTGTTTGAATTTTTGCTTAAGCCAACTAACATTTCACTTAAGCAATGGATTGAAGTGTTATTGCCTTTCTGGTGTTGTGTGATTCTTATGCTTTTGGTTGTATGTCAGGTACAAGGAGAATTATACCCACTTTTTGTGAACAAGACGAAAGAACCCTCAGAAGATTAAGAAGAGCTGAAAGAGGGAAAAACATTGTTGGAGAAGAGGAGTCAGAAGAAGAATTTCAAGATATGGAGGAACACTTAACAAATCTACCAAATGGAGCAGAAGGGACAGCCAATAACAACAATAATCCACCACAGAGAAGAGTATTGGCTTCCTACACATGTGCAGATCCTAGACAGTGTGGGAGTAGCATTCTCACCCCAAATGTTAATGCAAATAACTTTGAACTAAAGCCACAACTCATCACCTTGGTTCAAAACAATTGTTCTTATAGAGGAGGACCACTTGAAGACCCTAACCAACACTTGTCCACTTGAACTAAAGCTAATTAACCTTTTTATTAAAATAGCTATGAAAAGAAAACTACCTCAGGTTGGGTTGCCTCCCAACAAGCGCTTCTTTATTGTCACTAGCTTGACATCTTTCATTCTTTGGTCAGTTTAAGTTCTGAACCTCCTTTTCCTTGTTCCATTGACCTCCGAAATACGGCTTTGCTCTGTGCCCATTTGCTGTGAACTGAATTTTTGTTGCCTCATCTAGCAATTCAAGGCTTCCATAAGGGAGAACCTTTGTCACCAAGTAAGGGCCAGTCCATTTGGATTTGAGCTTGCCAGGGAAAATTTTGATCCCGAAGTTATACAGGAGTACTTGCTGTCCTGGTTTGAACTCCTTCCTTGAGATCTTCTTGTCATGCCACTTCTTGGCCTTTTCCTTGTATATCTTAGCATTGTCATAAGCTTCTAGCCTAAACTCATCTAACTCATTTAGTTGTAGCAGCCTCTTCTCCCCTGCTGCTTGAGAATTAAGGTTGAGAAGTTTAGTGGCCCAAAAAGCTTTATGTTCAAGCTCTACAGGGAGGTGACAAGATTTGCCATATAACAGCTGAAAAGGTGACTTCCCAATAGGGGTCTTGAATGCTGTCCTATATGCCCAAAGTGCATCTTCTAATTTTCTGGCCCAATCTTTCCTGGTTGCTCCCATAGTCTTCTCTAAGATCCTCTTCAATTCTCTGTTTGCAAGCTCAGCCTGGCCATTGGTTTGAGGGTGGTATGGTGTAGCTACTTTATGGATCACTCCATATTTGTGAAGGAGTTTCTCCAGCTGCTTGTTACAAAAATGTCCACCACCATCACTTATAAATCCTTTAGGTACTCCATATCTAGTAAAAATGTGCTTCTTTAGGAATTGAAGAATAATTTGTGCATCACATGTGGTTGTGGCTATTGCTTCCACCCACTTTGAGACATATTCCACTGCTACCAAGATGTATTTGAAGGAGTAAGAAGGGGGAATGGTCCCATGAAATCTATGCCCTAAAGATCAAATAGCTCCACTTCAAGAATGAAATTTTGAGGCATTCCGTTCCTTTTTGTCAATCCTCCAGCCCTTTGGAATTCATTACACTGGTGAACAAACTTCCTGGCATCCTTGAAGATTGTTGGCCAGTAGAATCCACTCTGTAGTATTTTGACAGCTGTCCTCTCTGGTCCAAAATGTCTACCATATGCTGAACCATGACAATGCCACAATATATCTTTCATTTCATTTTCAGGGACACACTTCCTAATCATTCCATCAGAGCATCTCTTGAATAAAAACGGTTTGTCCCACAAGAACTTCCTTGCTTCATTGAGTAGCTTTTTCACTTGTTGCTTGGAGAATTCTTGGGGTATCTTCCTTCCCACTTTGTAATTTGCTACGTCAGCAAACCAAGGTGCTTGTTGAACTTGGAAAAGGTGTTCATCAGGGAAATTCTCATTTACTTGTTGTGGTCTATCTTGATTGGCCTCTTGTGGTACTCTTGATAAATGGTCTGCTACTTGATTTTCACTTCCCTTCCTATCTCTCACTTCAATGTCAAATTCTTGTAGCAGCAGCACCCACCTAATAAGCCTTGGCTTTGAATCCTGTTTGGACATTAAATACTTGAGAGCTGCATGGTTAGTATATACTATAACCTTTGAACCAATCAAGTATTGCCTAAACTTATCAAATGCATATACAATTGCTAAAAGCTCTTTCTCAGTGGTGGTATAATTTTTCTGTGTTTCATTTAACACCTTGCTGGCATAATATATGACATGGTGCAACTTGTCTCTCTTTTGCCCAAGCACAGCACCAATAGCAAGGTCACTTGCATCACACATAAGTTCAAAAGGTAAGTTCCAGTCAGAGGGTGTGATAATTGGTGCTGTAATGAGTTTTCTCTTTAAAGTTTCAAAGGCATGTTTACAGTTGTCATTGAAGATGAAGGGGGGTATCAATCATTAGTAAATTGCTCAATGGTTTTGCTATTTTTGAAAAATCTTTGATGAACCTCCTGTAAAAGCCAGCATGCCCAAGAAAACTCCTTACTTCTTTCACATTCACAGGTATAGGAAGTTTTTCAATAATTTCTATTTTAGCTTTATCAACTTCTATACCTTTGCATGAAACTTTATGCCCAAGAACTATCTCTTCAGGAACCATGAAATGGCATTTCTCCCAATTCAATACCAGGTTAGTTTCTTGGCATCTTTTCAAAACAAGAGTTAAATGATGCAAGCAAGTGTTAAATGAATTGCCAAAGACAGAAAAATCATCCATGAAGACTTCTAAAAAATTTTCCACCATATCAGAAAAAATGAAAAGCATACACCATTGAAAGGTGGCTGGGGCATTGCATAGCCCAAAGGGCATCCTCCTGTAGGCGAACACTCCAAATGGACATGTGAAGGAAGTCTTCTCTTGATCCTTGGGGTCCACCACTATTTGATTGTACCCAGAGTATCCATCTAGGAAGAAGTAGTAAGCATGGCCTGCCAATCTCTCTAACATTTGATCAATGAAGGGTAGAGGGAAGTGATCTTTCCTTGTAGCATCATTCAATCTCCTATAGTATGCACATTCTCCACCCAGTCACTGTCCTGGTGGGGATTAACTCATTCTTCTCATTGGTAATGATTGTCATTCCTCCCTTTTTTGGTACAACTTGAACCGGGCTCACCCATGAGCTGTCAGAGATTGGAAAAATTATCCCAGCATTCCATAGCTTCATGACTTCTTTTTGAACTACCTCCTTCATGGCTGGGTTGAGCCTTCTTTGGGGTTGAACCATAGGCTTTGATTCTTCTTCCAGCAGAATTTTATGCATACAGATGGCTGGGCTAATGCCTTTGATATCCTCAACTGTCCAACCCAAGGCTGTTTTGTGAGCTTTCAACACTTCAATCAACCTTGTTTCTTCTTCCATATTCAAGGAGGAGTTAATGATCACTGGTAGGGCCTCTTCTTCTCCCAGGAACACGTATTTGAGGTGAGGGGGAAGAGGCTTCAACTCCTGCTTTGGTTTCTCCTTCTCCTTATCTTCACTGGAGATTTCTGCCACTTCTTCTTCTTGGTCCTCCTCCACTTCTTCGTCCTATAGTTCATGATAAGTGGCTTCTAACATTTCCTCTACCAGACTTTCTATCATATCCACCTTCATGTAGTTCTCTTGTTTAGGGGGATGTTGCATTGATTTGAAGACATTGATGACCATTTGCTCATTGTGCACCCTGAAGATCATCTCTCCCTTCTCTACATTAATAATAGCTCTGGCTGTGGCTAGAAATGGCCTTCCCAAGATGATTGAATTATTTTCTTCTTCTTCTGTATCCAAAATTACAAAGTCTGCAGGGAAGATAAACTCCCCAACCTTCAATAATAGATTTTCCACAATGTCATTGGGTGTCTTGATTGATCTATCAGCCATCACCAAAGACATCCTGGTAGGTTTGAGTTCTTTTATGGCAAGCTTTCTCATCATTGATAATGGCATTAGATTAATACTAGCACCAAGGTCACAGAGAGCTTTGTCTAAGGTAATCTTGCCTATGGTACATGAAACTACAAAACTCCCTGGATCTTTGAGCTTTGGTGGGATACCCCCTTGAATCATGGCACTACATTCTTCAGTGAGAAGCACTGTTTCCTTCTCTTGCCAACTCCTCTTTTTGTTGATGAGCTCTTTCAAGAAATTTGCATATAGAGGCATCTGCTCTAGTGCCTCAGCCAGTGGAATATTTATCTCTAATTTCTTGAAGACTTCAAGGAATTTAAGGAAGTGTTGATCCTTGGTCTCCTTGTTGAACCTTTGGGGGTATGGCAGTGGAGGTGTGAAGTTCACTCCCTGCCTTTGACCCTTGGTTGGTTCTTCCATTACTTCCTTCCTTTTCTTTGAAATTTGTGGCTGGTCTTCTTTATCTTTGAGCTTCCCTGAAGTTTGCTTGCTTGTTGTTACTTTTTTGTTGCTGGCTTCCTCTTTCTCAGCTTACTTCTTGTCATTTTCCTTTGGCTTCTTGGTTGTTTCTTCATCTTTCATCAAGACCTTTCCACTCCTTAGCTGTATAGCTTTGCACTCTTCTTTTGGATTAGGGATGGTGTCACTTGGCAATGAGCTTGATGGTCTCTCAATAGCAATCTGCTTGGAAAGCTGTCCAATTTGTCTTTCCATATTTTTCATGGAAGCTTCTTGATTTTTAGTTGTAAGTTCTTGGTTCTTCATCATTTTCTCCATCAAGAGCTCCAAATTGGTGATCCTCTGAGAGTCTTATGAGATTGGTTGGTTGTGATTGGTTATGATGGTAAGTGTTTTGATTGGTGGCTTGGTTATTGGATGGATGATGGTTAGAGTTGAGGTAAGTGTTTTGGGATTTTCTGTATGTATTTTGGTTGTTATTCTGCTGGTTGTTGTGGTTTGTGTTTTTCTAACTGTTTTAGTTTGAATTCCTTTGCCATGGCTGTTGAGTCTGAGTGTGATTGTCTCCCCATCTGAGGTTGGGGTGGTTCTTCCAGGAGGGGTTGTAAGTGTCACCATAAACCTCATTGTGTCCAGAGCCTTGATTGTGCATGTAATTCACTTGTTCTTGCTGTTGATCTTCACAAGTTTCTTCACCTTTCCCCCATGTGGTTGATGGCTGGCTTGTATTTGCTGCTGCAACTTGGAGGCTATCAATCCTCTTGGCCATTTGCTCAAATTATTGCTGAATTTACTGTTGTATCATTTTGTTTTGAGCTAGGATTGAGTCCACTCCTTCCAACTCCATCACTCCTTTCCTTTATGATGGTTGGCATTGCCTTTGGTGAGCAAAGAAATATTAGTTGTTAGCCACCATATCAATGAGATTTTGGGCCTCCTCTGCAGTTTTCATCAATTGTAAAGAGCCCCCTACTGAGTGATCTAGTGCCTCCTGAGCTTTCAATGTCAAGCCTTCATAAAAATTCTGCAATATGTCCCATTCATTGAACATTTCAAGAGGGCACTTCCTAATTAGAGCCTTGTATCTCTCCCATGCCTCATAGAGAGGTTCAGTATTCATCTATGTGAATGTTTGTACTTCAGTCTTCAACCTAATAATCCTCTGAGGCGGGTAAAATTTGGCAAGGAACTTGCTCACTAGATCTTCCCAATTGTTGATGCTATCTCTTGGAAAGGATTCTAACCATTGAGTGGCTTTGTCTCTGAGGGAAAATGGAAATAACAGCAGCTTGTAAATGTTAGGATGTACACCATTGGTTTTGACAGTATCACAAATCCTCAGAAAAGTGGATAAGTGTTGGTTTGGATCTTCAAGTGGTCCTCCTCCATAGGAGCAGTTGTTTTGAACCAAGGCGATGAGCTGTGGCTTCAGTTCAAAGTTGTTTACATTAACATTTGGGGTAAGAATGCTACTCCCACAATGTCTAGGATTTGCAAATGTATAGGAGGCCAAAACTCTTCTCTGTGGTGGATTATTGTTGTTATTGGCTGCTCTTGTTGGTGGATTTGTTGGGTTTGTTGAGTGTTCCTCCATGTCCTGGAACTCTTCCTCTAATTCTTCCTCTCTAATAACACTTTTACCTCTTGCTTCTCTTCTTAATCTCCTGAGGGTTCTTTCGTCTTGTTCACAAAAGGTGGGTATAGCTCCCCTTGTCCCTGACATACAAACAAAACATAAAAATCACACAAAACCAGAAAAACCAGGAAAACTTCACTCTATTGCTAAAGTGAGGTCTTAGTTAGCTTAAGAAAAAATTCAAACAGTTAGTGTGTTAGTCAAAAAGTAAAGAAACAGAAAAGAAAAAGTGCTTGATCTAGACCACCACCTTTCTTAATCATTGTCAATCTAATTAATCCCCGGCAACGGCGCCAAAAACTTGATGGGTTGAAAACGAAATTCCAACACCTAAAACTCCCCGGCAAGTGTACCGGGTCGTATCAAGTAGTAATAACTCACAAGAGTGAGGTCGATCCACAAGGATTGAAGGATTGAGCAATTTTAGTCAGGTGGTTGATTTAGTCAAGCGAATCAAGTGTTGATTTGAGTGATTTGTATCCAACAGTAGCTAAATTGCATGAAATATAAAGGGAGAGGGGTAATTGACAAGAATTTAAAGTGTGGAAGAATTAAAAAAACTGAATCTTAAAGTGCAAGTAATATAAATTGCAGAAATTTAGATTGCAAGAAACGTAAATAACTGAAACTTAAAGTGCAAGAAATGTAAATGGCTTGAATCATAAAAGGATTTGGGATTTGGGATTGCAGAAATTAAACAAGAAAAAGTAAATGAAAATCAGTAAAGAAGTAGAAGAAGAATTGAGATGTAGCATATTTAAACAAGAAAAGGAAAATTACTTTGAAAACCAAACAGAAAGTAGAATGCAGCTCAATTGCAATAACTAAAGGGAAATTGAAGATCTCAGGGGTGGAGGAGACTAGAAAATAAGTCTAGATCTCAAATCCTTCCTTGATCTAATAAGAACAATTGCTAAAGAAATGGAAGAGTAAATTGCAGAAGAAGTAGAAGATGAAAGCAAAAAATAGAATTTGGATTCAAATCTCAGTTGCTGAAACTTTGCAAAAAAATAAACAAAGAGATCCCAAGGTGAGATTGAAACTTTGCAGCATCCAAGCCTTTGCTTCCTTGGTTCATTATTGTGCTCTTTTGGAGAGCATTGAGCTCTTGGAGAGAGCGTTGTGGCTTTCCTCTTTCATTGTGCCACGCTTCCTTGTTTCTTTTGCCACACTTTTCTCTTTAGGCCACGCTTTTTAGGCTATGCTTTCTTGTTTTCTTCTTTTCTTCACCTACAAGTAATCAAAACAACCAATCAAAGTATCACCAAATTCACAAGGTTTATAAATCATTCAAAAACCAATTAAATTTAGCTTAAACCTCATGATTTAGTATCAATTAAAGGGTGGTTGATTGATTCAACAAAACCATGTAATTCCACTCCACACTACTTACTTACAATGCAAGAAAGTGCATAAAACCTAATGAAACAAGTGAAATTTTCTTGAAAAGCTAGCATATTATGACTTATCATCACTAAAAATCCTGGAAAACTCTAAAAACCCTAAAAACTCTAAAAAACCCTAGAATACCCTAGAAAGTCCTAAAAATCCTAGAAAACCCTAAAAATCTTCTAAAAATTCTAGAAAACACTAGAAACCCTAGAAAAATATAAAAAATCCAAAAAACCCTAGAAATTCTAGAAAATCCTAGAAAACCCTAAAAAGCCTAAAAATCCTAGAAAACCCAAAGTACCCTAAAGAACTCTAGAAAATCCTAAAATCCTAGAAACCCTAAAAAATCCTAGAAAAACCTAAAAAACTCCTAGAAAACCCAAAAAAACCGTAGAAAAGCCTAAAAACCCGAGAAAACCCTCAAAATCCTAGAAAATCCTAAAAACCCTAAAAACCCTACAAAAGTCTAAAAAACTCTAGATAATCCTAAAAAACGCTAGAAAAACCTAGAAAACACTAAAAAATACTAAAAAACTCTATAAAACCCTAAAAACATAGAAAACCCTAAAATCCCTAAAAAATCCTAAAAAATCCTAGAAAATTCTAGAAAAGCCGAAAAACTCTAGAAAATACTAAAATCCCTAAAAGACCCTAGAAAACTCTAAAAAATTCTAGAAAACCCTAAAAATCCTAGAAAATCCTAAGTACACAAAAAAACCCTTGAAAACCGTAGAAAACCCTAGAAAATCCTAAAAAACTCCTAGAAAACTGACGGTCGGATTTCTGCCAGTAAAGAAATTTATAGAATTAATCGTGTTGTAAGTATAGTTTCTAAACTGTTCCAAGGGTTACCTGAAACTGGAGGTCGATCTTGGATGAGATCTTCCGTACTGGTCGGAGATGATGTGTCCGGCTGGCTGGTGGCGGCCGGAGCTATTGTGTCCGACTTATTGGACTTGCTGCACTGCTGATCCTTGGCCACCGGAAGGTGGGGGGTACCTGCAAGAGACTCCGATGCTTAAGTTAGCACGGGTATTAAGCAGGTTTTATGTCGAATCAGAGTATGAGTTATACCTGGGTGCTCCAGTGTATTTATAATAGTGTGGGCTGACCTTTCTGATAAGATAAGTTAGCTATCTTATCTTATCTTATCTTTATCTTGAGTGAAGTCAGCTTATCTTTAAGGGAACCGCCTTTATCTCTGTAGGCTTGAACTGCCTTTGGATTTGGGTCGCGTTCCTCCATTTGGGCCCTTTACTGGGCTCTCCTGTCGATTTGGCCGATCTCTTTAAGAAGAGGTCGGATAGTCGGACCTGAAGAGGTTAGTCGTTTTGCCACCAATCATCCCGGGTCGGACAGTTCGACCCAGGGTATGAACAGTGCCCCTGCTTGAGCTCGGTCTTCTTTTTGAGGTCGAGTTCTTGACTTCGGTCCTTCTCTAATGAAGCCGAACTCAAGCATTTTGTCGATTTCCTTTGTAGAAGCTTTTGAATGTAGAACATTTTTCCTCTAAAAGCGCGCGCTCTTATATCGGCGCTGTTTTGGGAATGCAAGCGGTTTTAATATCCACATTTAATTGGCATTTAATTGCCCCGTTTCCCCTAACTTCTCTATTTTTTTGAATTTTGCACTCAGGAAAACGGTTTCTCTCCTTCGCCCTTTTCGTAACTTCTTCACATTTCTTCTTTCACTCTCTCGCTTTCTGTCTTTCGCTTGCGCTTCTGCTTTCGTCACTTGGCGTTTTTCTGGGCAGCCTTTGTCTCTGCGCTTCCACTCTTCCTCGCAGCTTCTTCCGTCTCCAGGTTAGTCCCATTTCGTATTTTCCTCGTTTGTTTTTGTCTTTGCGATGGGGTTTTCCTTTTGATCTTCTTTTTGGAGAAAGTTTGGATCTTTCCATTTTTTATCATGCTTGACTTGTTGCATGCTCTGGAGTTTCTTTGTTTTTTTGGTGCGAATGTTTTTCTTTTGCATGTTGCCGCCGTTTCTGTTTGTGCCTTGGCTGATGATTTTTTGCTTGATTTCAAAAGAAAGTTTGCGCCTTTGCTGCTTCGTCTTTTTTGACATTTCTGATATACTGTAGAAGTAGTGTTTTTTGCTGGTAAACTATAGGAGTGTGGTCCTTTGCGTTTTTGCTTCCTTTGTTTTCTTTCTGGATTTTGTTTTGACGAGTGCTGGGATGTAAGCCGTAGAAATAACTTGAAAACCTTGCTTGTTTACTGCCTCCAAGGGATGCCCCAAGACCTTTGTCTTGAGTCTTGGGGTTTTCCCTTTTTGTTTATCCTCCCGTCGAGATGTTTTGCCTTCTGTCCGAGATGTTTTTGTGTAATCCATTGTTCCTTTCTTTTTGTAGGATTTAGTTGACCTCATGTCTTCCCGAAATAACGTAACAGAAAGGCCTTCCCAGGTTCCCGCGGGTATGGCTGATTGGGTGGACTCCATGGTTCTTATGTGTGTCTCGCTGGTTGATTCCGAATTTCGTACTCAGCTTAGGCAGTTTCACAGTGTCTGTAGTAATTCTGGTGATGAGAAGAATTATGAACTTGTCCCTCCCTCTTCTGACGAGAGAGTCTGTTTTTCGACTCGAGTTGTTGACAATCGCCCCTTCTTTTATGCTTACGATTTTTTCTTTGGTCAACTGGGTATTACTCTTCCTTTTACTCCATTTGAAACCGACTTGTTATGGTCTTGTAATGTTGCCCCTTCTCAACTTCACCCTAACTCCTGGGGTTTTATAAAAATTTTCCAGTTGCTGTACGACAGTTTTGGTATTCCTGCTTCCCAATCTCTCTTTTTCTATTTGTTTGTTTTGACTAAGCCCGGTGTGGTAAAAAAAAAGTCAGCTTGGGTCTCCTTTCGTTCTACCCAAGGAAAGTAAGTTTTTTCCATGTTTGACGAGTCGTTCCGTGACTTTAAGAACTACTTTTTCAAGGTCCGAGCTGTTGAAGGAGCTCGACCCTTTTTTCTGGATGAAAACGACAAACCTACCTTTCCCTTGGAATGGAAAAAAGACGTGAGGGTCTCCCGGTATTCGTGGGAGATGTTGGATGAGGCTGAGCGGGCCTTTGTGACTATCTTGGAAGAACGCTGGGGTCAACCTCTCCATCTTGACACAAAGAAATTCCTAACCAATCCTTCTCTTCTTCAATTTGAACTGGGTATCTTGTGTTTCTTTTATGATTTTATGTGGCTTGTAGCTGTCTTTTCCGACTTGTCCGACTTGTAGCTGAGTTTTCTGTTTTGTTTTTCAGAGGCAATGAAGAATAATGAATCCATGAAAGCTTATAAGAGGGCGCAGAGGGCGACTGCTACCAGAAATGCTGCTGCCCAGGCGGCTGGGGAGGGATCTTCCCAAGTGGGCGGGAAGCCATCGGTGCAGAGTTCTGCCGGGTGAAGAAGGTGATCCCTACTCCCCGAGTTTGTTTGGCAGATCCTCACATTACCTCTGCTGCCCCTTCTGTTGCTACTCCCAATAAAAAACAAAAGACTGCTGAGCCTTTTGACCTTGATGCTCCTGATTTTAATGCTATTGAATTTGTGGATCAACAAATCGGCCCCTACGGTGCTCTTTCCATGGATGATGTGTCCATCCTTCATCACTTGGATTTTATGGCTCGAAATCATGTTAAGATGGCGTACATGTCGGCTGCCATATATCGGACTGCTTAGAATCTCCCTCTCCATGCTACCAAGGCATTTATGGAAGAGGCGAAACAAGAATTCGACCAGATGAAGGGATTGAAGGAGGAGCTTGAGGTGAAGGTGGTTAAGCTGGAAAAAGACTTGGAGAACGAGAAGGCGAGTTCTGAAGCGCTAGCTGCTTCTTTGAGGTTGGCTGAAGATGCAGTCTTGATCCATAAGGATAGTTATGTTACATCCTATAGGGAGGGGAGGTGCCTGAGAGAGGAGCTTGACAATGCCCGGGAAGACTATGCTGAGCTCCAAGGTCATCTCGTTGGCAGCGTGACTGCTGCTTATGAGAACTTGAGAGAACAAGTTCGAATCATTGCTCCCGAGGCCGATCATACCCTCTTTAGCTTGGATAATATTGTCAGGGATGGCAAGATTGTCCCTGATGATGAGGGTGATGACAATGAGGTGGTTCCTCCCCCTGTGTTTTCTACCAAGGTGCCGACTTCTTCCGCTCCTCCAGTTGGGCCCGAGT
The DNA here is from genome assembly GCF_059453495.1 of Arachis ipaensis. NCBI lineage: Eukaryota > Viridiplantae > Streptophyta > Magnoliopsida > Fabales > Fabaceae > Arachis > Arachis ipaensis. Next base: position 59,474,351 of record NC_142438.1, read on the forward strand.
TGGATTGCCAGATCCTGAACCGGGAGGATGGTACTGTAGATGCGGTGCCGATTCAGACTCGCCCCCCTCTCCTTGTTCTGACGCAGTCAAGAAGGCTCCTGATGCTGGCGAGAAGGCTTCTGATGCTTGTTGATCTTTTTCTTTAAAGTAGTTGGCCCGGCTTGTGGGCATTTGGAAACTTTTTATTTGATTGCTGACATTTCTTAGTTGCTTTTCTAGCAACTTTTTATTTTTGAAAAACAAACAATTAGCTTGCCGTCTTTTGGATAGTAAGTGTTGGTGGCCTTTCGAGGCCTTATGACTCTGTAAAGAACAGGTTTTTTGGCTAGGCTTCCTTCTGCCAATGCTGACATCTTGCAGCCCGACCTCCTTGGGTTTTTGTTGTGTAGCTTGAATCTCTGTAGTTGTAGGGGTCCGATTTGTTTGGTTTTCTTGCTTTGTGTGTGTTCTTTAGCGCTCTGTAACCGATTTCTTTGCGTTGGTCCCCTGCTAAACTCTTGGACCTTTGTCAGGTCTCTTTCAAGGATTACTTTTTACGATCTTCTCGTTTGTAGGAGATCGACTTCGTTAGGTTGGCCTTTTCCAGGTTATTTTCGTAATCCTCTTTCTTGGACCTTTGTTAGGTCTCTTTCAGGGATTACTTTCAGTAGTAGGAGTCCGACTTGGTTGTATCGGTCTCCTTTAAGTTATTTTTTGTAATCCTCTTTCTTGGACCTTTGTCAGGTCTCTTTCAGGGATTACTTTTATAACTTGTTTATAGGAGATCGACTTTGTTAGGTCGACCTTTTTTCAGGTTATTTTCGTAATCCTCTTTCTTGGACCTTTGTTAGGTCTCTTTCAGGGATTACTTTCAGTAGTAGGAGTCCGACTTGGTTGTATCGGTCTCCTTTAAGTTATTTTTGTAATCCTCTTTCTTGGATCTTTGTCAGATCTCTTTCAGGGATTACTTTTATAACTTTTTAGTAGTAGGAGTCCGACTTGGTTATATCGGTCTCCTTTAAGTTATTTTTGTAATCCTTTTTCTTGGATCTTTGTCAGATCTCTTTCAGGGATTACTTTTATAACTTTTTAGTAGTAGGAGTCCGACTTGGTTATATCGGTCTCCTTTAAGTTATTTTTGCAATCCTCTTTCTTGGATCTTTGTCAGATCTCTTTCAGGGATTATTTTTATAACTTTTTAGTAGTAGGAGTCCGACTTGGTTATATCGGTCTCCTTTAAGTTATTTTTGTAATCCTCTTTCTTGGATCTTTGTCAGATCTCTTTCAGGGATTACTTTTATAACTTTTTAGTAGTAGGAGTCTGACTTGGTTATATCGGTCTCCTTTAAGTTATTTTTGTAATCCTCTTTCTTGGATCTTTGTCAGATCTCTTTCAGGGATTACTTTTATAAATTTTTATTTTGGGTTGACTTTGTCATGTCGAGCCCTTCTAAGTTAAAGTAATCCTCTTTAATAGGGTTGGCCAGACTTCTTTCCAGGGTTTACTTATAACTTGGGTTGACTTGGTCCGACTTCTCAACGTCGGCCAATCTTTAAGTTATTATTTTAGCAATCCGTAAGACCTCGTCAGGTTCTTTTTTAGATCACTTTCGATAACTTCTTACATTATTCTGTGTTCATCTTTGCCGATTTGTAGAAAGTGGTTGTCATCTCTAGATCGTCCTTTGGGTGAATCGCGTTTTCACCTTTATCGGACGGTTGTCTTTGTCGTGATCGTGCAGTGAAATTATTTTTCACTTTCTGCCGATCTGTTGCTTTATAATCGGACGATGAATGCTTCAGATTAATGTGTCTTGAAATCTTTGTAGAGTATCTAAAATATATTTTATTTTAAAGGAAAAGTGCAAATATATACATATGGGATTGTCTGAGTCTCAACTTGGTGCCTCGTTAAAAAACCTTTTCAGGAAAAAGAGTGCATCCAATGATGAGATCTTTTATCTTTTCTAACTGTAGTACCTTTTGAGGTTGTAGGCGTGTGATGACCTGGGAAGCTCTCGTCCATCGAGTTCAGACAGTCTGTAGTAGCCCTTTCCAAGTACTTCTACAACTTGGTAGGGTCCTTTCCAGTTTGCTGCCAGCTTTCCCTCTCCTGGTCGAGTTGTTCCGATATCATTTCGGATTAGGATGAGATCATTTTCTATGAAACTTCTCGGCACTACCTTTTGATTATATCTGGAAGCCATTCGGCGTTTTAGAGCTTCTTCCCTGATCCGAGCTCTTTCTTGGATTTCGGGTAACAAGTCGAGCTCTTCTCTCTGAAGTTAGAAGTTTGCTTCCTCATTGTAGTGAACTATTCTGGGCGACCCTTCCTCAATCTCTATTGAAATCATCGCCTCTGTTCCGTATGCTAATCGGAAGGGGGATTCCTTCGTGGTGGAATGTGGCGTTGTTCGATATGCCCACAGGACCTGTGGGAGCTCTTCTGCCCAGGCTCCCTTTGCATCTTGTAATCTCCGTTTTAATCCGGCCAATATGACTTTGTTAGCAGTTTCAGCCTGCCCATTGGCTTGTGGATGTTCGACGGAGGTGTACTGGTGCTTTATATTCAAGTCGGCTACTAGTTTTCTGAAGCCAGCATCTGTGAATTGGGTGCCATTGTTTGTGGTTATTGAATATGGAACCCCGAATCTTGTGACAATGTTTCGATATAAGAATTTCCGGCTTCTTTGAGCGGTGGCATTGGCTAGGGGCTCTGCCTCGATCCACTTTGTAAAGTAATCTACTCCCACTATGAGAAATTTAACTTGTCCTGATCCCTGTGGGAAGGGGCCGAGAAGATCGAGTCCCCATTTTGCAAACGACCAAGGCGAAGTCACGCTGATGAGCTCTCTTGGCGGGGCGATGTGAAAGTTGGCATGTTTTTGACATGGTGGACATGTCTTTACAAATTCTGTGGCTTCTTTCTGTAGAGTTGGCCAATAAAATCCCACCCGGAGTACTTTTTTGGTGAGAGCTCGTGCTCCGAGATGATTGCCACAAATGCCGCCGTGTATTTCTTCTAGCACTTCCCTTGTGTTGGAGGTCGGCACGCATTTTAGTAAAGGTATTAAGATTCCTCTTTTATACAGGATGTTGTTTATGATGGTGTAGTACTGTGCCTCCCTTTTTAACTTTTTTGCCTCCTTTTCTTCTGCGGGGAGTGTTCCTTCTTTGAGGTAGTTGATTATGGGGGTCATCCATCCTTGGTCTTGACTTGTTATGGCCAGGACTTTTTCCTCTTCCGAGATTGACGGGTTTTGCAACATTTCCTGGATGAGGCTTCTATTGTTGCCCCCTGGTTTTGTGCTGGATAGTTTTGAGAGTGCATCAGCTCGGGCATTTTGTTCGCGGGGTTTGTGGCAGATCTTATATTCCCCGATTTGTCCGAGTAGTTCCTTGGTTTTATCCAAATACTTTTTCATGGTGGGGTCTTTGGCTTGGTAGCTCCCTGTTATTTGTGATGTGACCACTTGTGAATCGCTGTAAATGTTAAGTTTTTGAGCTCCGACCTCTTTGGCCAGCTTCAACCCAGCTAATAATGCTTCATATTCCGCTTGGTTATTGGAGGCCGGGAACCCGAACTTGAGGGAGAGCTCAACTTGGGTTCCTTGGTTGCTTTCTATTATCACGCCTGCGCCGCTTCTAGTTTTATTTGAGGAACCGTCCACGTAGAGATTCCATTCTGTAGGAGTTTCCAGGGTATCTGTGAATTCTGCGATGAAGTCGGCCAGATACTGTGATTTGATGGCCGTCCGAGCTTCATATTGGAGGTCGAATTCTGACAACTCGACTGCCCATTGTAGAATTCTGCCTGCTAAATCTGTTTTCTGCAATATTCCTTTTATGGGCTGGTTAGTTCTAACCTTAATGGTGTGAGCCTAGAAGTACGGGCGGAGTCGTCGAGATGTTAGGATGAGAGTATAGGAAAATTTTTCTATTTTCTGATAGTTCAGTTCGGATCCCTGTAGTGCTTTGCTAATGAAGTAGACGGGTTGTTGCCCATTTTCGTCTTCTCTGACTAGTGCTGAGGCTATCGCCTGGCTTCCTACTGCGAGATATAATATGAGTGGTTCTCCTTTTCGTGGTCGAGATAGGATAGGTGGCCGTCCTAAGAACTCCTTGAAGTCTCGGAAAGCTTGCTCACATTCTGTCGTCCATTTGAACTGTTTTCCCTTTCTTAAAGTAGCATAGAAGGGGAGAGATCTTATCGCAGCTCCTGCTAAGAATCGGGATAGGGCAGCCAATCTTCCGTTGAGTTGTTGTACTTCTTTGACACAGGTTGGGCTCTTCATGTTGAGTATAGCTTGACATTTGTCTGGATTTGCTTCAATTCCCCTTTGTGTGAGCATGAAACCCAAGAATTTGCCTGCTTCGACTGCGAATGTGCATTTTGCGGGGTTGAGTCGCATGGTATGCTTCCTTATAGTGTCAAACACTTGAGCCAGGTCGGACAATAATGTATCTTCGCTTTGTGTTTTTATCAACATGTCGTCCACATAGACTTCCTTGATTTTTCCGATGTGATATGAGAAGACTTTATTCATTAGCCTTTGATAAGTAGCTCCCGCGTTCTTGAGACCGAAAGGCATCACGATGTAGCAGTAGTTCGCCTTTGGTGTTAAGAACGAGGTCTTTTCTTGATCTGGTGGATACATGGGGATTTGGTTGTATCCCGAATAGGCGTCCATAAACGAGAGGTATCTATATCCGGAGGAAGCATCTACCAGAGCGTCAATACTTGGGAGTGGGTATGGATCTTTTGGGCAGTCTTTGTTGAGATCGGTGTAATCGGTACACATGCGCCACTTCCCGTTTGATTTTTTTAGCAAGACGACGTTGGCTAGCCATAGTGGGTACTTGACTTCTCTTATGAATCCTGCCTCCAGTAACGTTTGTACTTGTTCTTCCACAGCTTGGGATCGTTCTGGTCCGAGTTTTCTTCACTTCTGCTGCACCGGCCGAGATCCTGGATAGACCACCAACTTGTGGCACATTAGCTTAGGGTCTATGCCTGGCATGTCTGCGGCTTTCCATGCGAAGAGGTCGACATTATCTCGTAAGAATTGTATCAGTAATTCCTTTGAATCTCTTCTTAGGACCGTGCCGATATTAGTCGTTTTGTCTGAGGTGTCTCCAATCTGAACCTTCTCTACCTCACCTTCTGGGTGCGGACGGAGTTATTCTCGACGCTGAGCTCCGCCAAGCTCAATTGTATGAAACTCTTCTCCTCTTCCTTTGAGGTTTAAGCTCTCGTTATAATATTGACGTGCCATCTTTTGATCTGCTTTTATCGTGGCTATCCCCTCTGCAGTTGGAAATTTCATGCATAGATGCGGAGTCGAGACTATTGCGCCAAGTTGATTGAGTGTTGTCCGACCTATGAGAGCATTGTAGGCCGAACTTATGTCGACCACAATGTAGTCTATTTTGAGGGTCCTAGATTGGTTCCCTTTTCCAAAAGTAGTGTGTAGCGATACGTATCCCAGTGGTTGTATCGGTGTGTCTCCTAGTCCAAACAGATTGTTCGGGTATGCTCTAAGTTCCTTTTCGTCTAAACCGAGCTTGTCGAAGGCTGTTTTGAATAAGATGTCGGTAGAACTCCCTTGGTCTACTAGTGTGCGGTGTAGATTGGCGTTTGCCAGTATAATAGTGATGACCACAGGATCGTCGTGTCCTGAGATGATGTCGGATGCGTCCTCTTTAGTAAATGTTATCGCCGGGATGTCGGGTGCTTCCTCCTTTCCTTCAACATGATATACTTCTTTGAGATATCTCTTTCGGGATGATTTGGAGATCCCACTTCCTGCGAATCCGCCATGTATCATGTGGACGTGTCTTTCTGGTGTCCGAGGTGACTGTTCAGCTCGTCCATCATCTTCGTCTCTCCGTCTTTTTCTTTGGTCATCATCCCGGGTGGCCAGAAATCGATCTAATTTTCCTTCTCTTACCAATTTTTCTATGATATTTTTCAAGTCGAAGCACTCGTTGGTAGAGTGCCCTCGAATTCGATGGTATTCACAATATTCCTTCCGGTTTCCTCCTCCCCTTTTGCCTTTGAGTGGCCGCGTTGGGGGGATTTTTTCTGTATGGCAGACTTCTTTGTACACGTTGACCAGGGATGCTTTGAGAGGAGTGTAGTTGTGGTATTTTTTGATTTTCTCACCCTGTCGATCTTCTTTCCTTTTGGAGTCCTTGTCTTTGTCTCGGTAGGAGGCCCTAGATTTTGAGATTTCTCCCAGCCGAGCGTTCTCTTCCATGTTGATGTATTTTTCTGCTCGCTCCTGGACTTCGTCTAAGGAGGTAGGATACTTTTTTGATATAGATTGGCTGAAATGTCCCTCTCGTAAGCCATTGATAAGCCCCATGATGGCGGCCTCTGTTGGTAAACTTTGTATGTCCATGCATGTTTTGTTGAATCTTTCCATGTAGTTGCGGAGGCTCTCCCGATCTCCTTGCTTGATCCCTAGTAAGCTGGGTGCGTACTTGGCCTTATCTTTCTGGATGAAAAATCTGCCTAGGAACTTTTTGGCCAGGTCGTTGAAGTTTGAGATGGACTTCGGAGGTAAGTTGTCGAACCATCTGATCGCCGTTTTCGTGAGAGTTGTTGGAAAAGCTTTGCAGCGAACGGCATCTGAGGCATCGGTAAGTTACATTCTGCTTCTGAAATTGCTGAGATGATGGTTGGGATCTGTAGTGCCATCATACAAAACCATATCCGGGAGCTTGAAATCCTTTGGGATTTTGGTCTTCATGATTTTCCTGGTGAATGGATCCTGTTCTTTGCGTGAATTTTCCTCAGGAGTGGTCCGAAGAGCTTTTGATTTGAGGTCGGCCTCTAATTGCTGTAGTTTTTCTTCTAGTTCTCGACGTCGCCGTACCTCTCTTTGTAGATCCTTTCCGATCTCCCGTTGTTGCTGGGTTTCTTTCTCAAGTTGCTTTAAGCGATCTTGAAGTGCTTCCATGGCTCCCAGATTTGGTGAGTTTTTGTCCCCTTTGGATTCTGGAGTATCCTTTAGCGTAGTGTCCACGTTCTTGTGCGGTGTTCTGTTCTCCAGATCCGAGTCGTGGTCGTTGTCATGGCCGTCCGCCATGGTTTTGGGATGACTTTCAGGTTCCCCGGCAACGGCGCCAATGTTTCAAGGGTTACCTGAAACTGGAGGTCGATCTCGGATGAGATCTTCCGTACTGGTCGGAGATCACGTGTCCGGCTGGCTGGTGGCGGCCGGAGCTGTTGTGTCCGACTTATTAGACTTGCTGCACTGCTGATCCTTGGCCACCGGAAGGTGGGGGTACCTGCAAGAGACTCCGATGCTTAAGTTAGCACGGGTATTAAGCAGGTTTTATGTCGAATCAGAGTATGAGTTATACCTGGGTGCTCCAGTGTATTTATAGTAGTGTGGGCTGACCTTTCTGATAAGATAAGTTAGTTATCTTATCTTATCTTATCTTTATCTTGAGTGAAGTCAGCTAATCTTTAAGGGAACCGCCTTTATCTCTGTAGGCTTGAACTGCCTTTGGATTTGGGTCGTGTTCCTCCATTTGGGCCCTTTACTGGGCTCTCCTGTCGATTTGGCCGATCTCTTTAAGAAGAGGTTGGATAGTCGGACCTGACGAGGTTAGTCGTTTTGCCACCAATCATCCCGGGTCGGACAGTTCGACCTAGGGTATGAACATAAACCAATAGAGAATCCTTTCGTACAAAAGTTTGGTTGTCGCAAGTAACAAAACCCAATAAAATTTATAAACGAAGTATTTAAATCTCAGGTCGTCTCTCAAGGAATTGCAGGGAGGTGTATTTATTATTGGTTATGGAAAATAGTGTTTTTGGGTTTTAAAAGGTTTGAACAAGGGAAATAAATTGCAAGAATTAATAAATTAATAACTAATAAAACTCTTGGCAAGGTATGAAAACTGGAAGTCCTATCCTAGTTATCCTTATCAATGGTGATGAGAATTATATTTTTTTTGTTTGCTCCCACAAAGTCAACCTCTAACTATGAAGGTAAGTCAAGTGGATAAATCAATTTAACACCTAAAGTCCTAGTCAACTCCTAAGGAAAGACTAGAGTTATAGGAATTTAAATCAATCAGCAAAGATAACAATTATCAATCACGATGAGTTTGACAACTCAAGAGTCACCAATTAATCAACCAAAGCCAAAAGAAAAAAATCTAAATTATTTATATAAATAAAGGAAAGCAATCATAATTCTGAAATACCTCAAATTTCATTAATAAATGAAAATCAATCCAAACATAAAGAGTTTATAAACTAAATTGAGAAAATAAATAAAAATGAATATTAAACCTGGGAATTGAGAAGAAGAAATCCTAATTCCTTTAAAAGGAATCCTAATTCTAAATCCTAAGAGAGAGGAGAGAACCTCTCTCTTTAAAAACTACATCTAGATTATGAAAAGTGAATAATCGAAGACCTCTTGTTGAATGGATGTATTTCCCACTTTATAGCCTCTAATCTCTATTTTCTGGGCCAAAAACTGGGTCAAAAATAGCCCAGCGTACAGGTCGCAGGAAAGTGACGCGGAAGCGTCGTCCACGCGTTCGCGCAGATTATTGGGTTTTCACCAGGTCACGCATCCGCGTAATCCACGCGTTCGCGTCACCTGGCTTCGAAGCAGCTATGGCAAATTATATATCGTTGCGAAGCCCCAGACGTTAGCTTTTCAACGCAATAGGAATCATCTCATTTGGACCTCTGTAGCTCAAGTTATGACTGTTTGAGTGCAAAGAGGTCAGGCTGGACAGCTTAGCAATTTCTTCAACTTCTTGTATTCCTTCCACTTTTGCATGCTTTCTTTCCATTCTCTGAGCCATTCCTACCCTGTAATCTTTGAAATCACTTAACATACATATCACGTCATTGAATGATAGTAAGAGAGGATTTAAAGTTAGTAATTTAAAGGCCAAAAAGCATGTTTTCAATCATAGCACAAAATCAGGAAGGAAAACGTAAAACATGCGAATAGTATGAATAAGTGGGTAAAGAGTTGATAAAAACCACTCAATTGAGCACAAGATAAACCATAAAATAGTGGTTTATCACCCTCCCCACACTTAAACATTAGCATGTCCTCATGCTAAGCTTAAGAGAACTGAAAGAGTGAAGGGGAATGGTAGAATGTATGAAATGCAACCTATGAATGCAACTAAATGCAGAATGCTTTTTCTACTTGGTGAAAAGTAAATAAATCCTTCAAGAAGAAATATGAACTGGATCTCACTAATTCAAATCACAAAATAAAATACAAGTGAACTTGCAAGAAGAAAATAGCTCATGAAAGCCGGGAACAAAGAATCGAGCATCGAACTCTCACTGGAAGTGTATGCACTCTAATCACTCATGTGTTTAAGGTTCGATTCTCTCAATTCTCTACTAACCTTGCTTTCTAAGGCTTGCTCTTCATCTAACAATCAACAAAAATTTAATGCACAGATACACATATCAAGAGGTCTTTTAAGGGTTGTAATAGGGTCAGTGTCAAGGTAGGATTGTATTTGGCCAAGTGGACTAAAATCTGAATCCTTAATTAACTTAAACTTTCCACCTAACTTAGACAATCCATGTAATCATAATACAAAACCTAACTGTCCATTAACCATGTTTTCCACATATTCATGCATTCTAATTTTAAGTACAGTACATATGCATTGCTTTCACCACTTACTTTGGGGCATTTTTTCCCTTTTATTTATTTGCTCTTTTTCTTTTCTTTTTCTATTTTTCTTTTCCTCTTTTTTTATATATATCATTTTTTTATTTTTCTCAATGCATATGATTAAATTATTGAATGCATGAACATGTCCTAAACATTTCTTTCATATTTTCAGAAAATTCTAACATACTCAATTCTCAAACCAAATGTTTCCAAACCCACTTTCTCCACACTTAATTCATGAGCACTCTCACTAGTCTAAGCTAACCAAGGATTCAAATTAAGGACATTATTTTTCGGCTTAGAGTTAGTGATGAGCTAAAATAAAGAATAAAAGGGGTAAAATAGGCTCAAATTAGTTTGCAAAGGATAATGAAAGGTTAAGGCCATATGGGTATGTAAGCTTAGTGAAACAAAGGCCTCAATCATATAAGTGCATGCATACATCAAACCATGAAAATATAGAATCAAGCAAGACAAGATCACAATTTTAGAGAGAAAAATACACACCAAAAATAAAATATTGGTTGATAAAATGCAACCAATTAAATAGGCTCAAAAATCTCACAGGTTTTTTGTGTTCGAGCTCTAAAGTATGTTCCAGTATAATATTTCTTCAAACAAGTTTTTCAAAAAGTTTAATTCAAATTAGTGAAATGCTCTAAAAAGTTTCTTGAAAAAGAAAATATTACTTTAACCAAGTGGTGGTAAAATATGCACAAAATCAAACAAATATGCAATCAAACATGCAAATGCAACAATGAACAAACAAAGAAAATAAAACATTGGTGTTGAGAAGAAGGTAACTAACCCACGGAAGTCGGTATCGACCTCCCCACACTTAAAGATTGCATCGTCCTCGGTGCATGCTGAGATATACAAGTGGACGGGTTGCTACAACTGACGCTTGTAGATAGAGGCGCCTTAGCTGGAGGTCTCTTGGTTCTTCTCCGTGCCGGTGTCTTGTCAGTGGCCTTCTCTTTTCCTTTCTTGGTACCCATGCCTAAGGAATAAGAAAAAGGAAGAGTGTGAAATATAGAAAACTAAGACCGGAAGGGAGAAAATTCCAAGTGATAAGGAATGCCAAAGAAAAGATGTTAGCCCAACTACATGGTAGCTACAACATGTAGGGAAGACAACAATAAAGATCAAAAATGGCAATTCAAAATAATTAGATGCAAGAGGGTAAAAACATGCAAATAATAGGCATGAGAAGCATAGCTCAAGCATCAAGTAATAAATGTGCCAAATTAAAGAGCATGTGTAATTATGACAATTGTGAATGATAATTCCAAATACATGTGGAGCACAAGTGTTGTGAAAAAGAGGTATGCAGGTGAAAGAGTAAAATAAAATAAGATTCAAAATGCCATAAAAGCTTTTTCACAAACACTGGGTGTGCAAGTTAAAATAGGGATGAAAATAATGTAATCCAAATGTATATGAGAGCCATAAGTAAATGTCAATTGTCAAATCTCTCCTCAGAATAGCCACATGCTCAAATAAAATAGGGTACTATCCAAATAAAACTCCAACACCAACATAAAAATGCATGAAAAAGAATTGAAAAAGAAACCAAAAGGAATTAAGCTAAGATGAAATTGAGAAGAAAAAAAAAGAACAAATAAATGCATTAAATTAAAGGGATAGAAGAGTAGAGGGGGAGAAGAAAAGAAAGAAAGAAGAAAGAAAAAGAAAGAAATTAGGATTTGGGAAAGAAAAGATAAGATATTTTGGCTGATTTAGATAAGCTGTGCGCCGCATGTGACGTGGACGCGTGGGTCACGCGATCGCGTGGCCTGATTTGTGTTATTGGCGCGAGTGCAGCCTCGTGTACGCACAACTTTCTGTTTTAAATGCATATTGCCAAAAGTTAGGGTGACCCATGCGCGTGGGTGACGCGCACGCGTGAATGGCTTTTCTTTTAAAAATGACGCAAACGCGTGGGGCATGCGTTCGCATGGTAGGGCTTGTGCTTCTAGCATGGTTCCAGCCCCACTCCATCATAACTTACTGCCATACACCCATTTACGTCGATGTCACAGGGCCACGCGTTCGCGTGGGTGACGCGGACGCGTGGGAGGCTTATTTTCCAAATGACGTGACCGCGTCGGCGATGCAGTCGCGTGGGCATATTTTTGCCTAAGGCACACCTCCAGCCACGCTCTCGCATGACTCTCTGTTCACTTTTCTTTTCTTCCTAATGCACTTGTGACGCGGACGCGTCAGCGACGCTTACGCGTCGCGTGCATTTTTTTAATGCAGAATGCAGTATGCAGATGTTATGAATAATTCCAGGTTCAATAAAATAAAAGAAAATTCAAAAATCAAACAAAACTAAATAAAATTATAGTTGAAAAAGGAATGATCATACCATGGTGGCTTGTCTCCCACCTAGCACTTTTAGTTAAAGTCCTTAAGTTGGACAGTTGGTGAGCTCCTTGTCATGGCAGCTTGTGCTTGAACTCATCCAGGAATATCCACCAATGTTTGTACTTCCAGTAACCTCCGAGGTCCCAAACTAGGCGTATAAAGCCTTCAAGCAAGTCAAAGCAAGTGACAAGGCCCCAAGAGTGTTGATTGTTGGAATGAATTCTGGGGTCCCAAACCTTGCTTTTGCACCCGTCTTCTTGTTGATCATCATGATTTCATCCGGGTGGCACGCAATCTGAATTCTCACTAAAGCGGCCAAACAACTTCCTAGACCCATTCAGTTGAGATTTACACCAACCCTTGTACTTCAATTTGGAGCAGGCAACCATATTGAACTTTGCATGACAACTCTTACCACTAACTATCTTCCTCTTACTCTTAATCCCACAAAGAGCTCTAAGCTGACCATCTGTCTCAAGTAAACCATATTCAAGTGGAATGAGAAAGCTAAGAGATATGAATTTTACCCACTTGAATGTTGTGAAGGATGATGGTGACTTAGGTGTAGAGGTCTCCAGCAGCTTTGGCAAAGTGATATCAAGCTCCTCTCCCTTATGTTCTTTCTTGACAACTTCCACCTCCTTGCAAGCTTCTTCAGTTTCAACCTCTTCCTCTTGGTAGCTTTCTTCCAATTCGATCTCTTCTTCATTGTTCACCAAGGGCATGGGAGGTTGTGCTTCTTCTTCTTCAATCTCCATGTCAAGTCCAATGGGAGAGGATTCAAATATAGATAAAAATTTATCAATGATTGAATCCATCTCTTGATCATCCCTTTTAAGGTCTTCAACCATGATATGCCTTGGAGGTTGTACACCCTCCTCAACAACAAATTCAAACTCCTTAGAAGGGGGCTCTATGACTGGGCTTTCCCATGGACGTTCCGCATCTCCTAAGTCTTCAACCAATTCTTCTTCTTCGATAATTACAGCTTCCTCCACTTGTTCCAGTACAAAGTCATGCTCCGTACTATCCACTAGAGTTTCTAATATCTCCTTCATGCTGCGTTCTTCATTAGATTGCCCACATGAAGTCATGGGGGTTCCTTGAGTGTCCAAACGTTGGGAAGGTAGTCTACTTATTGCTTGATTCAATTGGTGAAGGGTTGCATGAAATTTATTCACTGTTTCCTTGAGACGCTCCTTTGATTCTTGGGTTGATGGATATGGACATGGTGCATATGGAAGTGGTGATTCTTGGGAGTAATTGGATTGGAATGGGTGTGGGTAAGGGTTAGAGTTATATGGAGGTGAATGGTGTAAAGGAGCTTGTGAGTATGGTGGTTCAAAGCTATGTTGAGGAGGTGGTTCATAGGCATATGGTGGGACTTGTTGGTAATTACAAAGGGGTTCACCATATTAATCATCTTGGTATGCTCCCTGGAATGGCTCTTGACCATAGTAGTTTGGTGGGTGTTGGTTGTCACGGAAGGGTCCACCATAACTGTTGTTTTGACATGCATTGTGGAATGGTCGTGGTCCATGGTATCTTGGAGGGTGTTGTTGCCTAAAGGGTTGATCAGATCCTCGTGGCTCCTTCCATCTCTGTTTGTTTTGACCTTGATGCATGTTCCTGTTATAATTTCCATTCCTTGCAACAGCATTGGAACCAAACTCAAAGCGAGAGGGGTGAGAATTCATGGTAACTAATAAAAATTAAAAATAAAAATAAAAACAAATAAACAAAAAAAATAAAATATTTACAATAACCAATAATAAGGCACACGTTTGCAATTCCCCGGCAACGGCGCCATTTTGATGATCGGATTTCTGCCAGTAAAGAAATTTATAGAATTAATCGTGTTGTAAGTATAGTTTCTAAACCAACAGAGAATCCTTTCGTACAAAAGTTTGGTTGTCAGAAGTAACAAAACCCAATAAAATTTATAACTGAAGTATTTAAACCTCGGGTCGTCTCTCAAGGAATTGCAGGGAGGTGTATTTATTATTGGTTATGGAAAACAGTGTTTTTGGGTTTTAAAAGGTTTGAACAAGGGAAATAAATTGCAAGAATTAATAAATTAATAACTAATAAAACTCTTGGCAAGGTATGAAAACTGGAACTCCTATCCTAGTTATCCTTATCAATGGTGATGAGAATTATATTTTTTTTTGTTTGCTCCCACTATTTCAACCTCTAACTATGAAGGTAAGTCAAGTGGATAAATCAATTTAACACCTAAAGTCCTAGTCAACTCCTAAGGAAAGACTAGAGTTATAGGAATTTAAATCAATCAGCAAAGATAACAATTATCAATCACGATGAGTTTAACAACTCAAGAGTCACCAATTAATCAACCAAAGCCAAAAGGAAAAATCTAAATTATTTATATAAATAAAGGAAAGAAATCATAATTCTGAAATACCTCAAATTGCATTAATAAAAGAAAATCAATCCAAACATAAAGAGTTTATAAACTAAATTGAGAAAATAAATAAAAAGAAATATTAAACATGGGAATTGAGAAGAAGAAATCCTAATTCCTTTAAGAGGAATCCTAATTCTAAATCCTAAGAGAGAGGAGAGAACCTCTCTCTTTAAAAACTACATCTAGATTATGAAAAGTGAATAATCGAAGACCCCTTGTTGAATGGATACATTTCCCCACTTTATAGCCTCTAATCTCTGTTTTTTTGTCCGAAAACTGGGTCAAAAACAGCCCAAAAATTGCCTCCAGCGATTTCTGGTGCGTACAAGTCGCGGGAAAGTGACGCGGAAGAGTCGTCCACGCGTTCGTGCAGATTGGGTTTTCGCCAGGTAACTCGTCCGCGTGATCCATGCGTTCGCGTCACCTGGCTTCAAGGCAGCTATGGCAAACTATATATCATTACGAAGCCCCGGACGTTAGCTTTCCAACGCAACTAGAGCCATCTCATTTGGGCCTTTGTAGATCAAGTTATGACAGTTTGAATGCGAAGAGGTCAGGCTGGACAGTTTAGCAATTTCTTCAACTTCTTGTATTCCTTCCACTTTTGCATGCTTTCTTTCCATCCTATGAGCCATTCCTGCCTTGTAATCTCTGAAATCACTTAACACACATATCACGGCATCGAATGATAATAAGAGAGGATTTAAAGTTAGTAATTTAAAGTCCAAAGAAGCATGTTTTCAATCATAGCACAAAATCAGGAAGGAAAACGTAAAACATGCGAATAGTATGAATATGTGGGTAAAGAGTTGATAAAAACCACTCAATTGAGCAAAAGATAAACCATGAAATAGTGGTTTATCAAAAACCCTTGAAAACGCTGAAAACCCTAAAAAAGCCTAAAAACCCTAAAAAATCCTTAAAAATCCTAGAAAATACTAGAAACCCTAGAAAACCCTAAAAAATCCTAAATCTTAGAAAACCCTAAGTACCCTAAAAAACATTAGAAAATCCTAAAACCCTAGAAACCCTAAAAAATCTGAGAAAATCCTAGAAAACCCAAAAAACGTAGAAAATCCTAAAAACCTGAGAAAATCCTGAAAACCATAGAAAACACTAGAAAACCCTAGATACCCTAAAAACCCTAGAAAATCCTAAAGATTCTAAAAATCCTAGAAAATCCCAAAAATCCTAGAAAATCCTAGAAAATCCTAAAAAAATCATAGAAAAGCCTAAAAACTTTAGAAAACAAAAAAAATTCTAGAAAACTCTAAAAAACTATAGAAAACAAAAAAAATCGAGAAAACTCTAAAAAACTTTAGAAAGTACTAAAAATCCTAGAAAACCCTAAAAATGCTAAAAAAACTCTAAAAAACCCTATAAAACTCTAAAAACTCTAGAAAAACCTTAAAAACCATAGAAAATCCTAGAAAACCCTAAAAACCGTAAAAACCCTAGAAAACCCTAATAAACTCTAAAAACCCAAGAAAACCCTAAAAACGCTAAAAAACTAAAAAACCCTAGAAAATCTTAGAAAACCCTAGAAAATCCTAGAAAACCCTAAAAAAACCCTGGAAAACTCTCAAAATCCTAGAAAACCATATAAACCCTAAACCCTAAAAACCCTTAAAAATCCTAGAAAATACTAGAAAACCCTAGAAAATCCTAAAAACCCTAAAAACCCTAGAAAATCCTAGAAAACCCTAAAGAGCCTTAAAACCCTAGAAAACGCTAAGTACCCTAAAAAACTATAAAAAATTCTAAAACCCTAAAAACCCTAAAAAAATCCTAGAAAAATCCTAGAAAACAAAAAAAAAAACGTAGAAAATCCTAAAAACCCGAGAAAACCCACCCTTAAAACCTAGAAAATCGCAGAAATCCCTAAAAACTCTAAAAAACTCTATCAAAACCTAAAAAACCCTTGAAAACACTAAAAAACACTAAAAAAACTCTAAAAAACTCTATAAAATCCTAAAAATCCTAGAAACCCTAAAATCCCTAAAAAAACCCTAAAAAACCCAGAAAACCCTAGAAAATACTAAAAACCCAAAAAAACCCTAAAAGACTCTAGAAAACTCTAAAAAATTCTAGAAAACCCTAAAAATCGTAGAAAATCCTAAGTACCCCAAAAAAACCCAAGAAAACCCTAGAAAACCCTAAAAAACTATAGAAAACCTAGAAAATGCTAAAAACCATAAAAACCCTGGAAAACTCTAAAAACCCTAAAAACTCTAAAAAAATCCTAGAAAACCATAAAAAGTCCTAAAAACCCTAGAAAATCCTAAAAATCCTAGAAAACACTAGAAACCCTAAAAAACCTAAAAAATCCTAAAAACCCTAAAAAATCCTAGAAAACCCTAAAAAGCCTAAAAACCCTAGAAAACCCAAAGTACCCTAAAGAACTCTAGAAAATTCAAAAATTCTAAAAACCCTAAAAAATCCTAGAAAAACCTAAAAAACTCCTAGAAAACCCAAAAAATCGTAGAAAACCCTAAAACCCCGAGAAAACCCTCAAAATCCTAGAAAATCCTAAAAATCCTAAAAAAATCCTACAAAAGTCTAAAAAACTCTAGATAATCCTAAAAACTCTAGAAAACCCTAGAAAAACCTAGAAAACACTAAAAAAAATACTAAAAAGCTCTATAAAAGCATAAAAACCTAGAAAATCCTAAAACCCCTAAAAAATCCTAAAAAACCCTAGAAAATCCTAGAAAAGCCGGAAAACTCTAGAAAATACTAAAAATCCTAAAAGACCCTAGAAAACTCTAAAAAATCCTAAAAATCCTAGAAAATCCTAAGTATCCAAAAAATACTTGAAAACCCTGGAAAACCCTAGAAAACCCTTGAAAATCCTAGAAAACCCTTGAAAATGCTGAAAACCCTAAAAAAGCCTGAAAACCGTGGAAAACTCTAAAAACCCTAAAAACTCTAAAAAACCCTAGAAAATCCTAGAAAATCCTAAAAACCCTAGAAAACCCTAAAAAACCCTTAAAAATCCTAGAAAACACTAGAAACCCTAGAAAACCCTAAAAAATCCTAAAAATCCTAGAAAACCCTAAGTACCCCAAAAAACTCTAGAAAATCCCAAAACCCTAGAAACCTTAAAAAATCCGAGAAAATCCTAGAAAACCCAAAAAACGTAGAAAATCCTAAAAACCTGAGAAAATCCTGAAAACCATAGAAAATATTAGAAGATCCTAAAAAACCCTAAAAAACTCTAAAAAATCTTAAAAAACCCTAGAAAACCCTAAAAACCCTAGAAAAACCAAGAAAACCCTTAAAAACCCTAGAAATCTATAAAAAAATCCTAGAAAATCCCAAAACCACTAAAAAACCCTAAAAACCCTAGAAAACCCTAAATTCTTAAAACCCCTTGAAAACCCGAGAAAACCCTAAAACCCCAAAAAAACCCTAAAAACCCTAGAAAACCCTAGAAAACCCTGAAAACCCTAGAAAATCCTAAAAACCTTAAAAAATCCTAGAAAACCCTAAGTACCCATAAAAACCCTTGAAAGCCCTAGAAAACTCTAAAAACCCTAGAAAAATCCAAAAAGTAGAAAAATAAAGAATTTCAAAAATATCCAATAAATAAAAAACTTTAAAAAGTTTAAAATTTCATTTTTTTGACTTTTTAAATTTTAAAATTAAATTTTTTATTTAAAGTAGAAAAATAAACAAACACCAGCAATATTTAAAAGACAAAAAAAAGGATGAAAACTTGTTATTTCAAAATTTTGAAACTAAAATAAAAAAAATTTTCAAAGTTTTTTAGGGTTTTTTAGGGTTTTTAGAGTTTTTTAGGGATTTTAGGATTTTCTAGGATTTTCTAAGATTTTCTAGGAAAACTCTAAAAAACTCTAGAAAACACTGACAACCCTTCAAACCCTAGAAAATCCAAAAAATCCTAGAAAACCCTAAAAATACTAAAAAATCGTAAAAAAAACCCTAGAAAATGCTAGAAACCCCTACAAAACTCTTAGAACCCTAAATTACCATTTCAAACACTAGAAAACCCTAAAAAATCCTAGAAACCACGAGAAAACTCTAAAAAGCCTAAAAAATAAAAAAACCTAGAAAATCCTAGCAAACCCTAAAATACACTAGAAAACCCTAAAACCCAGAGAAAACCCTGGAGAATCCTAAAAACCCTAAAAAAATCCTAAAAGGCCTAGAAAACTCCAGAAAATCCTGAAAAACCCTAGAAAACCCTAAAAAACCTAGAAAATTCTAGGAATCTCCAGAAATCCTAGAAAACTCTAAAAACCCTAAGTACCCTTAGAAACTGTTAAAAATCCTAAAAAATTCTAGAAAACCTGAAATTACCTAGAAAACCCTAAAAATCCTACAAAATCCTAAAAGACGCTAAAAAACCCTAAAAATCCTAGAAAACCTTAGAAAACCCTTGAAAATCCTAGAAAATCCTAAAAAATCCTAAAAACCCTAGAAAATCCTAAGTACCCTAAAAAATCCTAAAAAACCATAGAAGACCCTAAAAATCCTAGAAATCCTGAAACACCCAAGAAAATACTTAAAATCCCTAAAAGACTCAAGAAAACCCTAAAGACCCTAAAAAATCGTAAAAACCCAAGAAAGCTCTAAAAATCTCTACAAAACCATAAAAAACTAGAAAATCCTAAAAATCCTAAAAAAACTTTAAAAAACCCTAGAAAACTCTAAAAACTCTAGAAAAACGTAAAAAACCTAGAAAATCCTAGAAAACCCTAAAAACCTACAAAACCCTAGAAAAATATAAAAATCCTAAGTACCTAGAAAACCCTAGAAAACACTAAAAAACCCTAGAAAATTCTAAAAACCCTAAAAAATCCTAAAGAACCTTAAAAACCCTAGACAATCCTAAAATATCCTAAAAAGTCTAAAATTTCTAGAAAATTCTAAGTACTCTAAAAAACCCTAGAAAATCCTAAAACCCTAGAAATCCTAAAAAAGTTCCTATAAAAACCTAAAAAATCCTAGAAAACCGAAAAGAATCGTAGAAAATTCTAAAAAGCCGAGAAAACACTAGAAAACACTAAAACCCCTAGAAAACCCTAGAAATCCCTAAAATCACTAAAATCCCTAAAAAAATTCTAGAAAAGTCTAAAAAACTCTAGAAAACCCTAAAAACCTTAGAAAATCCTATAAAACCCGACAAATCCTAGAAGGACCTAGAAAACACTAAAAAATACTAAAAAACTCTAAAAAACTCTAGAAAACCCTAAAAACCCTAGAAAAATCTATAAAACCCTAGAAAATCCTAAAAACCCTAAAAGAACCTAGAAAACCCTAAAAGACCTTAGAAAACCATTAAAAACCTAGAAAACTCTAAAAAACTCTACAAAATCCTAAAAACACTACAAAACCCTAGAAAACCCGAAAACCGCTAGAAAATCTTAAAAACCCTATAAAACACTAAAAACCCTACAAACCCTAAAAAACTCTAGAAAATCCTGAAAACTTTAGAAAATCCTAAAAACCCTAAAAAACCTTAGAAAATTCTAAAAAACTCTAGAAAACCCAAAAAATCCTAGAAAATCCTAACTACCCAAAAAAATCCTTGAAATCTTTAGAAAACCCTAAAAAACCTAGAAAACCCTAAAAAACCCTGAAAACCCGAAAAACCCTAGAAAAATCTAAAAAGTAGAAAAATAAAGAATTTAAAAAATATCCAATAAACAAAAATGTAAAATGTTTAACTTTTTAAAATTAATTTATTCTATATTTGTGAAAAAATAGCATTATCTGGTGAATAAAAAAGCAAAAAAATATTCTTGAAAAAAAAACTTAGGATTTCAAAATACAACATTTTTCTTGGTGTTTTTAGGGTTTTCTAGGATTCTTTCTGTTTCCTAAAGTTTCTTATGGTTTTCTAGTTTTTTTAGGATTTTTAGGATTTTCTAGGGTTTTAAGGTTTTCTAGGGTTTCGAGAATTTTCCAGGGTTTTTTTAAGGTTTTCTAGGATTTTTTTAGGATTTTCTAGAGTTCTTAGAATTTTCTAGTGTTTTTTAGGGTTTTTAAGATTTTCTAAGGTTTTTAGGGTTTTCTAGAGTTTTTTACGGTTTTCTGGGATTTTTTAGGAGTTTTAAGGTTTTCTAGGATTTTCTATATTTTTTAGGATTTTCTAGAGTTTTTTAATATTTTCTAGGATTTTTATGGTTTTCTAGGATTTTTTTGGGTTTTCTAGGGTTTTCAAGGGTACTTAGTGTTTTTAGGGTTTTCTAGGATTTTTAGGGTTTTCTTGGATATTCTAGGATTTTCTATAGTTTCTAGAGTTTTCTAGAGTTTTTATGGTTTTCTAGGATTCTCTAGGGTTTTCTAGGGTTTTTTAGGGTTTTTTAGCTTTTTTTTTTTTTACGATTTTTAGGGTTTTCTAGGATTTTTAGAGTTTTCAAGGGTTTTTTAGGGTTTTCTAGGATTTTCTAGGGTACTTAGGATTTTAGAATTTTCTAGGGTTTTAAAGTTTTCTAGGATTATCTAGGATTTTTTTAGGTTTTTCTAATGTTTCTTAGAGTTTTCTAGGGTTTTCTAGTGTTTTTTAGGACATTTAGGATTTTCTAGTAATTTAAGGAGTTTCTAGGGTTTTTTAAGGTTTCCAGGGTTTTTAGGATTTTCTAGGGTTTTCATGGATTTTTAGGGCTTTCTAGAGTTTTTTAGAGTTTTTTTATGCTTTTTTATGGTTTTCTAGGTTACTTAGTGTTTTTAGAATTTTCTAAGTTTTTTTTATTGTTTTCTAAAGTTTTTAAAAGTTTCTAGTATTTTTTAAGGTTTTCTAGGATTTTCTAAGGTTTTTAGAATTTTCTGGCATTTTTTTGAATTTTTAGGGTTTTCTAGGGTTTTCTAGGATTCTCTAGAATTTTTACGGTTTTTTAGAGTTTTTTTGAATTTTTTAGAATTTTTTGGGTTTTCTAGGATTTCTAAGGTTTTCTATGAGTTTTAGGACTTTTTAGCATTTTCTAGAGTTTTTTAGAATTTTCAAGAGTTTTTAGGATTTTTAGGGTCTTTAGGGTTTTCTTGAGTTTTTTAGATTTTTTAGAGTTTTCTGCGGTTTTTTAGGATTTTCTAGGGTTTTTAGGATTTTCTAGGGTTTTTTAGGGTACTTAGGATTTTCTAGGGTATTTTAGGATTTTCTTGGTTTTTTTAGGATTTTAGAAATTTTTTGTAGTTTTCTAGGGTTTTTTAGTATTATCTATGGTTTTTTTAGGGTACTTAGGATTTTCTAGAATTTCTGAAATTTTGAAGGGTTTTTCTAAAATTTTTTGGGTTTTTTGGAGTTTTCCAGAGTTTTTCTACGTTTTTCTAGTATTTTTTTGAGTTTCTAGGGTTTTTAGGATTTTATAGGATTTTTTAGGATTTTTTGGGTACTTAGGATTTTCTAGTGTTTGTTAGGCTTTTTAGGATTTTCTAGGGTGTTGTAGGGTTTTTAGGGTTTTCTAGAGTTTTCCAGCGCTTTTTAGGGTTTTTAGGATTTTCTAGGGGTTTTTAGGATCTCCAAGGGTTTTTTTAGGGTTTTTAGGGGTTTTTTTGGATTTTCTAGGATTTTTAGGATTTTCTAGGGTTTTTTAGGGTACTTAGGGTTTTCTAGGGTATTTTAGGATTTTCTTGATTTTTTAGGATTTTAGAGTTTTTTTTTTGTAGTTTTCTAGGTTTTTAGGGTTTTCTAGGATTATCTAAGGTTTTTTTAGGGTACGTAGGGTTTTCTAGGATTTCTGAGATTTTCAAGGATTTTCTAAGATTTTTAGGGTTTTTTGGGGTTTTCTAGAGTTTTTCTACGTTTTTCAAGTATTTTTTAGAGTTTCTAGGGTTTTTAGGATTTTATAGAATTTTTTAGGATGTTTTGGGTACTTAGAATTTTCTAGTGTTTGTTAGGCTTTTTAGGGTTTTCTAGGGTGTTGTAGGGTTTTTAGGGTTTTCTAGGATTTTCCAGCGCTTTTTAGGGTTTTTAGGATTTTCTAGAGGTTTTTAGGATTTTCAAGGATTTTTTTAGTGTTTTTAGGGTTTTTTAGGGTTTTCTAGGGTTTTTAGGATTTTTAGGATTTTCTAGGGTTTTTTAGGTTTTCAGGGTTTTCTAGGGTCTTTTAGGCTTTTTACGGTTTTCTATGGTGTTCTAGGATTTTTTCGGATTTTCAAGGGTTTTTTAGGTTACATAGGGTTTTTAGGATATTCTAGGATTTCCTAGGGTTTTTAGGATTTTCTATGATTTTCTATAGTTTTTAGGATTTTTTAGAGTTTTTAAGAGTTTTTTAGGGCTTGTAGGGTTTTCTTGAGTTTTTAGGTTTTCAAGCCTTTTCTAGGATTTTCTAGGTTTTTTAGGATTTTCTAGGGTTTTTTTTATATTTTTTATGATTTTCTAGAATTTTTTAGAGTCTTCCAAGGTTGTTAGAAGAATAAAATAAAGTCCAGCAATATGTAGAAGACAAAAATAAGATGAAAACTTGTTATTTTTAAATTTTGAAAATAAAAAAAATTTCAAAAAAGTAGAAAAATAAAGAATTTCAAAAATATTCAATAATAAAAATTTTAAAAATTTTATAAATAATTTATTTTATATTTGTGAAAAAATAAAAAAATATTCTTGAAAAGAAAACTTAGGATTTCAAAATACAAAATTTTTCTTAGTGTTTTTAGGGTTTTCTAGGATTTTTTGTTTTCTAAAGTTTTAGGGTTTTCTAGGGTTGTTTAGGATTTTCTAGGATTTTTTAGGGTTTTCTAGGGTTTTTAGGGTTTGTAGGGTTTTTAAAGATTTTTTAAGATTTTCTAGTGTTTTCTAGGATTTTCCAAAATTTTTAGGATTTTTTAGAGTTTTTTAGAGTTTTCTAGGGTTTTTAGGGTTTTCTAGGATTTATAGGGTTTTCTAGAGTTTTTAGGATTTTGTACGGTTTTCTAGGAATTTTTAGGATTTTCTAGAGTTTTTTAGGGTTTTCTTGTATTTTTAGGATTTTTTAGGGTCTTTAGGGTTTTCTTGAGTTTTTTAGGATTTTCTAGTATTTTTAAGGTTTTCCAGGGTTTTTAGGATTTTCTAGGATTTTTTAGGGTACTTAGGGTTTTCTAGGGTTTTTTCAGGGTTTTTAGGGTACTTAGGATTTTTGAGTTTTTTAGAGTTTTCTAGGATTTTCTAGGGTTTTCTAGGAATTTTAGGATTTTCTTGGGTTTTCTAGGTTTTTTAGGGTTTTTAAGGTACTTAGGAATTTTAGAATTTTCTGGATTTCTGGCATTTTCTAGGGTTTTTTAGGGTTTTCTAGAGTTTTTTTTAGAGTTTTCTAGGAATTTTAGGGTTCTTTTGGATTTTTAGGGTTTTCTAGGGTTTTCTCGGGTTTTTAGGATTTTCTAGGGTTTTTTAGTGTTTGCTTGGATTTTCTAGGGTTTTCTAGGATTTTTTAGGATTTTTTTTAGAATTTTTTAGTGTTTCTAGGATTTTTTAGGATTTTCTAGGGTACTTAGGATTTTCTAGGACTTTTTAGGCTTTTTAGGATTTTCTAGAGTTTTCTAGGGTTTTTTCGAGTTTTCAAGGGTTTTCTGTAGTTTTTAGGGTTTTCTAGAGTTTTTTAGAGTTTTCTAGAGTTTGTTGGGTTTTCTAAGTTTTTCTTGAATTTTTGTGGTTTTCTAGGATTTTTACGATTTTCTAGATTTTTTTTATTTTTCATGGTTTTCTAGGATTTTTTGGGGTTTCTAGTGTTTTTTCGGTTTTTTAGGATTCTTAGGATTCTTTAGTGTTTTATTTGGTTTTTTATGATCTTCTAGGATTTTTTAGGGTTTTCTAGTATTTTTAGGGTTTTCTAGGGTTTTCTACGGGATTTCTAGGGTTTTTTGGGATTTTTTAAATTTTCTTGGATTTTCTAGGATTTTTTGGATTTTCTAGAGTTTTTAGGGTTTTCTAGGGTTTTTAAAGTTTTTAAGGATTTTTTTGGGTACTTAGGGTTTTCTAGGATTTTTAGGGTTTTTCTAGGGGTTTTAGGGTTTTCTAGAGTTTTTTAGGATTTTCTAGTGTTTTTCAGGATTTTTAGGGTTTTTAGGATTTTCTAGGATTTTTTAGGGTACTTAGGTTTTCTATGGTTTTTTAGGATTTTTAGGGTTTTCTAAAGTTTTTAGGGTACTTAGGATTTTTGGATTTTTTAGGATTTTCTAGGATTTTCTAGGGTTTTCTAGAAATTTTAGGATTTTCTTGGGTTTTCTAGATTTTTTAGGGTTTTCTAGGATTTTCTAGGGTTTTTAGGGGTTTTTTAGGATTTTTAGGGTACTTAGAATTTTTAGAATTTTCTAGGATTTCTGGCGTTTTTTAGGGTTTTCTAGGGTTTTTAGGGTTTTTTAGGATTTTCTAGAGTTTTTTAGAGTTTTCTAGGGATTTTAGGGTTCTTTTGGGTTTTTAGGGTTTTCTCGAGGTTTTAGGGTTTTCTAGGATTTTTTAGGGTTTGCTAGGATTTTCTAGGGTTTTCTAGGATTTTTTAGGATTTTTAGAATTTTTTAGTGTTTCTAGGATTTTTTAGGATTTTTTAGGGTACTTAGGGTTTTCTAGGGGTTTTTAGGCTTTTTAGGATTTTCTAGGGTTTTCTAGGGTTTTTTCGAGTTTTCAAGGGTTTTCTGTAGTTTTTAGGGTTTTCTAGAGTGTTTTAGAGTTTTCTAGAGTTTGTTGGGTTTTCTAAGTTTTTCTTCCGTTTATAGGGTTTTCTAAGATTTTTACGATTTTTTTTTGTTTTTTATGATTTTCTAGGATTTTTTAGGGGTTTCTAGTGTTTTCTAGGGTTTTTTAGGATTTTTAGGATTCTTTAGGGTTTTATTTGGTTTTTTATGATTTTCTAGGATTTTTTAGGGTTTTCTAGGATTTTTAGGTTTTTTAGGGTTTTCTAGGGTTTTTAGGATTTTTAGGGTTTTTTAGGGGGTTTCTAGGGTTTTTTGAGGGGATTTTTTAGATTTTCTTGGGATTTTTTTGGATTTTTTGGATTTTCTAAGGTTTTTAGGGTTTTCTAGGGTTTTTTAGAGTTTTCTAAGGTTTTCAAGGGTTTTTTTGGATACTTAGGATTTTCTAGGATTTTTAGGGTTTTTCTATGGTTTTTAGGGTTTTCTAGAGTTTTTTAAGGTTTTCCAGGGTTTTTTTATGGTTTTTAGGATTTTCTAAGATTTTTCTTGGTTTTTTAGGGTTTTTTAGGATTTTCTAGGAAAACTCTAAAAAACTCTAGAAAACCCTAAAAACCCTAAAAAACTCAAAATTCTAGAAAACCCTAAGTACCTAAAAAAACTCTTGAAAACCCTAGAAAACCCTAAAAAACGCTAGAAAACCTTGAAAACCCTACACACCCTAGAAAATTCAAAAACCCTAGAAAATCCTAGAAAACCCTGGAAAACCCTGGAAAATCCTAAAAAATCCTAGAAATCCACCAAAAACCATAGAAAACCCTAGAAAATACTAAAAATCCTAAAAAACCCTAGACAACCCTAAAAATCCTAGAAAACCCTAAAAAACTAAAGAAAACTCTAAAAAACTTTAGAAAACCCTAAAAACCATAGAAAATCCTAAAAACCCTAGAAAATCCTAGAATACCTTAAAAACCCTTAGTACCCTAAATAACCCTTGAAAACCCGAAAAAATCCTAGAAAACCCTAAAAATTCTAAAAAACCTAGAAAATCCTAGGTACTACAAAGTCTCATTCCTCATTTTCACCGAAATTTCTAATCTCTCTTTCATGCTACGCTCTTCATTTGAGTCTCCACATGTGGCCATAGGAGTGCTTTGAGTGTCTAAGCGTTGGAAGGCTAAATTTGTTACTACCTCTTGAAAAATAGTATAAAGCTTCCTTTGCTCTAGAAGAATTGAGATAAGAGTGCCATCCGTCAGGGTTTGGAGTGGATATGAGGGTTTATTGTTTGGGAGAAAGGGTTCATAATAGGAAGGTGGTTCATATTGGTGAGAATACGGAGGTGGTATATATATATATATATAATTAGTGGTTCTTGGGAGTATTGATGTTGGAATTGGTATGGATCTATGTATTCTTCATATGGCTCATAAGGTTGTTGGTATGATAGATATGGGTTAGGATCATATGGAGGTGCTTGGTAGTACGGGGCTTGTGAGTATGGTGGTTGATGACTATATTGAGGAGGGGGTTCATAGACATATGGTGGTTGTGGTTGATAACCACAAGGAGGTCCACCATATCCATTGGATTTATATGCACCATGGGATGGTTCATGCTCATAGTACATTGGTGGAGGTTGTTGCCATGAAGGTTGTCTATAAGTTTGAGGTTCCTTCCACTTTTGATTGTCCCATCCTTGATGCATATACTCATTGGAATTTCCATTTCCTACAACATAGTTAGAACTAAAATCGTAGCC
Organism: Arachis ipaensis; assembly: GCF_059453495.1. Taxonomy (NCBI): domain Eukaryota; kingdom Viridiplantae; phylum Streptophyta; class Magnoliopsida; order Fabales; family Fabaceae; genus Arachis; species Arachis ipaensis. The sequence continues at coordinate 59,501,133 of NC_142438.1, forward strand.
AAATGGGTGAGAATTCATAGTAGAAAGAGAAAATAAAGACAAAACTAATATGAAACAATGAAAATCAAAGTCCTAAAACTAGCAAGAACTAGCAAAGAAACTAAAGCAACTATTCACAATATTAACATATATACAATAACCAATAACAAGCGCACATTTGCAATTCCCCGGCAATGGCGCCAAAAACTTGATAAAGGAAAATTGTCGGTTCAGAATTTTCACAAATTAATCTCGTCGAAGTATAGATCCAAACCAACAATCAACCCTCAATCAAAGTTTAATTTGTTTGTCACTTAAGTTAAATCCAATAAAAACCGAGAGTATTTAAACCTCGGGTCGTCTATCAAGGAATTGCAGGGAAGTGTGCATATTATTGGTTATGAGAATTTTGGGAGATTTTATAATAAGAAACAAGAAATGTAAATAACAAGAAAATAAGCTAACAACTAAGAAAGGTCTTGGCAAGGGGGTGAGAATTAGAATTTCTATCATCATTATCATCCTCAATTATGATGGTAAATGTCTATTGCCCTCACTTAGTTAACCTCTAACAAATAAAGGAAAGTAAAGTGAGCAAAATTAACTCTAGTCCACAAGTCCTAATCAAAGACTAGCTTTAGTGGAATTCAAGCCAACTAGCAATCTTCAATCACCAATCAACAAAAGAATTTGACAATTCAAGAATATCCAATTGCTCAATCCAAGCCAAGAGCACAAAAATCTACTCTAAAATTCAACCAAGCATTTTATCAAACATTTGGAAGGTGTAAAAAGAAAGCATGGTAAAATAGCAAGAAATATAAAAATCTATGACTACCAATTGTAAGAAATTAATAATCAACAATTAAAGAAAGCAACAATAACATGAAAACATAAATTGCATTAATAGAAATCAAAATTAACAAGAGTTCATCAACAACAAAATTTGGAAAGAACAAATAAAACTAAAAGAAGTAAGATGCTAGAACAAGAAATCATAAAGAAAACTAAATAAAGACAAGAATTAAAACCTAAATCTAAGAGATTAACCTAAATCTATCATACTTCTAGAGAGAAGAGAGAGCTTCTCTCTCTAGAATATGACTTAAAGCATGTTCTAAACTAAACCTAATTTCTCTCCCCTTGTTCCTCCTTGAGAACTGCATGAAATACTTCAGAAATGAGTTGTATTTGGGCCTGGATGAGCTCATAAATTGCCCCCAACGTATTTCTTTAAGTTGGTCACGTGCTGCTTGTCACGCATACGCGGGATGTCACGCGTACTCATGGCCTGGCTGAATCCTCCCTCACGTGTACGCGTGGTGATGAATTCACCAAATCCTTATTTTTTCATGATTCCTTCATCTTGCATGCTTTTTCTTAACTTCTTTGATTCAATCCTTGCCTTCTAAACCTGAGATCACTAACAAACACATTAAGACATCGTGTGGAATCAAAATCAATTAAATTTAGCAATTTAAAAGCTTAAAAAACATGTTTTTAATTATTAAGCACAATTAAGAGAAATTTATAAAACTATACTATTTTATTGGATAAATGTGGACAAAATTGATAAAATCCACTAAATTTAAGACAAAATAAACCATCAAAATATAGTTTATCAGCCCCATATGGCTATATGAACTACTGTGTCTTAGAGCTGATTGGGTGTGTTTGTAAGCACTAGATGCCTTTGCTTTAAATCTGTTGAAGAAGCCTGTGGCAGATCTATCTTCCTCTTCCTATCGTATGCTGGTTTTGTTTTGAAACCCTTAGGGTCTGCGTGGGCAAATTTGTTTTTGAGATCTTTCGATGCATGGCCCGCTTTGGTTCGTCATCTTCTTCATTAACAAACATGTTAATATCGGCATGAAAGTTGTTGGAGGACACAGAGTGAAGCCTTTTTCGCATCGTCCCAGGAAGCATTCTCTACCTCCCATTGAGAGCTGAGCTACGTGTAGTTATAACAGGTTGGTTGATCTCTCTATAGGGTTTTAATTGGTGGCATTATTATTGTTCGGCATGGGTTCCTGTATTATATTGCAGTAGTATGCTGCACACGGGTGATGGACTCTTTGAAACTATTGATCTCGTTAAGTAGTGATAAGCAATCGATTTCCCCCTTTGCAAATCTGGATTGCATGGCCTTCAACGACAAAATAGACTACCGTGTGTTAGATGCTTCGATTTTTGAGTAATCGTTAGTAATCTCCATTAATTTAATTGACACTCAAAAGCTCACAAACAATAAATAGAAATATACAGTCAATACTAGTTGTGAAAAAAAATAATTTAGCATAAAAAATATAATTAAATAAAAAATAGACTAAATTAACAACAATTTAATTAGCATATAAAATATACAATTGTATACTATTATTATAAATGAGAAAGTACACGGAGATAATGAGTTTAGTGTACAATGTGTATAATATGGGTTAAAAAAATTAAATTCAGATGATAATTAAGTTAATTAATTTTTAATAATTTTCAATTTTAAATTAAAAAAATAAGGATTTGCAACAACGGCAGTTATGTATACCATAAACTCTCCCTTCTCCGCATGTGATGTGACTTCTTCAGGAATGTTCTTCTCGCCCAGTCTCTTCCCTTCTCACTGGTTCATTGCCGCCAGCAATATCAGCCGCCGCTGCCAGAGCACCGGCCGACGCTGCTGCCCAGAGCACCAGCCGACGCCGCTCTACGCACTGCGAATGTCCAAGCAGCCCCGTCGCGCACTTTAATTTGTGTCATTCGCGCAACTCCCAACGCGCCGGCTGTGCAGCCCCCAGTAGCCAGCGGGTTTCACCGTTCCAGCGTCTTCATTCACGACAGACGAGGGGACAGACGAGACTATCATTTTATACGTGCATCGCTCCATGCTATACATATCGACAATCAATGAAGATACAGAATCAATGGCAGAGATGGAAAAAAATTTGTTGGTTCATGGCTTTGATTGTTGTATATCCACATATTCACAATTAATGAAGATACAAAATCTTTAGCTCTTTTTTCTCTCTTCTTTAACACTTTTGATTTAATTCTACTCTCTTTCACAATCTAGTCACCGTCGACTCTTTCCACCCCGCAAATGTGCTCGATGTTCAATTCACTAGGTATATAGAAGATTATTTTAATTCTTAATTGGATGGTTATTTTGTTCGTTTCAGTTTACGTATATACAATTAACAAATGATGGATGGTCATTTCATTAGGTAGCCGGATGATTATTTGATGACGATCCTACGATGGTGACGGGGGAAGGGGGCTACAGGAGTGGCTGCCAGCTGGAGAGGAAGAGTGATTTGGGGATGAAAACTGTTTATAATTTAGGGTTTGGATGGTTATTTCTGAAATAACTTAATGGAGATTTTTTTGTAAAATAGTTTTTATTTTTTATCTTTATTGGACTAAATAATCAATCTATTATACACAATAAGAAGATTTTTTATTGTCTCTGGTCCGGCCATTACAAATCCAATATCATAAATCGGCCTTATCATTCATAACTCGGCATTATTCACATTATTACTCAGAAAATCGGCATTATAGTTCGGCATTGCAGTCATTAATCATCATTACAGTTACTAATCGGCAATCAATGTCATTTATCAGAAAGTGACGTTACAAATCAGCTTAACGGACTGCTTCACAAATATGAAACGTCCAACCTGACATTTACCCTTATTATTGCTCTTTAATACAGACAATAAAACAGGAACATAACCGATTTATACATTATCACCTATAAAAAGGTATGATCTTCTATTCTAAAGGACACATTGAATTCTCAATACTAACTTAAGCTTCGGAGTGCATTTGCAGGTACACTCTCCCCCCCCCCCCGGTTTCTTGCTCAAAGCTCTACGCGATTGGACACCTTCTTGGAGTAAAGCTCGGATTGTCACAAGGCTTAAAGATCGGCACCGAAGGTAATAGCTCGGCGTCAACTCCCAGAGACTGAGCTCTCCCTCCAGGTATCCATACAAGAACAATTGGCGCCCACCGTGGGGCCGAAAATATAGACCTCTCCATATATCATCGGCCTCGAGGTTCCCGTTTGAAGTCATGGCTGAACAACCTCCACCCACGCGATCCGAATTGCTCCGGATGGTGACCGAGTTGCGGCAAGCCGTGGCCGAGGAGAACCAAAGAATGGCAAATCAAATTGCCAACTTGAATAACACTAGAACTAAAAACAATGACCGACAAGAACGGACGGAAGAAGTCGAGCAGTAGTCAGGGCCAACACATGTCTCAGACACTGCTCGACAGGAAGAGGAGCAACCCGAACATAATGAGGAAGCTCAGAGAGACATAGAGAATGACGATCAGGAAAGCTCCCTTGGACCATTCACGGCGGAGGTGATGAACTTCGTGCTACCCCGAAGGTTTACTCTGCCAACCACCCTAACTCCCTATGATGGGTTAGGTGATCCGAAGAAATACATTAAGAAATTCACCTCCATAATGATAGTAAACGGTGCATCTGATAAAGTTTTATGTCGTTGTTTTCCATCTTACTTAGACGGTCCTGCACTTGATTGGTTTTGTTCTTTGCCTGCAGGTTCTATTTCTCGATTTCGAGACATATCAAAACCCTTTGAGGAGCACTTCGCTGGATCAGCCATCTACCTACATGACTCCGATTACCTGAACACAGTCAAGCAACGCCAGCACGAAAGCCTCAAGGACTACATGACGCGCTTCACAAAGATAGCCATGAGTATACCCAACCTCCACCCCGAGGTGGAACTACACGCCATAAAAAGCGGATTACGACCAGGAAAATTCCAGGAAACTATTGTTGTGGCCAAACCAAAAACTATGGCCGAGTTCCATGAAAAAGCTAAAGGACAGATCGACATCGAAGAACTCCGACAAGCTCGGAAAGTAGAAAAGCCTCACTATAGAGACGACGACAAAACACGGGACAGCAAGAAGAATTTCAAACCAATTCCACGATATGAGACCTAAACCAAATTCAACACCAAGCGCGATGATATCATCAATGAGATCTTGAATTCGAAACTAATCAAGCCACCAAGAAAAGCTGGCAATTACCCAGATTCAAAAGGCACTGACCGATCAAAATACTGCTCCTTCCACCAGAAGCATGGACACAATACCGACGACTGCGTCATCGCCAAAGACCTACTGGAGCGACTAGCTCGGCAGAGTCACCTAGACAAATACATCAGCGGCCACATGCAGCGGCGAACACCTCCTTCCAGAGACCAAAGCTCGGTTACACAACATGGCCGAGATAGGGACCGACCGAACAATAGCCATCCTGACCTACCAACACGTACAATTAACTGTATTTCCGGAGGTTTTGCAGGTGGCAGAGCCACAAGCTTGGCAAGAAAAAGATCTTACCGAGCTATACTTTCCATCAACGTCGATCAAAATCAACAGCAGCCGCTGCCAACATCTCTGCAGATAACATTCCAGACAACCGATCATGACAACAGCATAGCAAATCTGGATGATCCCGTCGTAATCTCCCTACAGCTCGGAGATCTCCTGGTTAAAAAGGTGTTGCTCGACCCAGGCAGCAGCGCCGACGTTCTCTTTTACTCAACATTCCAGAAAATGAAACTAAGCAATAACGTCATCCAACCTTCCAGTGGTGACTTGGTAGGATTCTTAGGTGAGCGAGTCCCGGTTATGGGCTCTGTGTTGTTACAAACCACACTCGGTAAGTTTTCCTCGTCAAGAACTTCAGACATTCAATACTTAGTTGTTGATTGCTTCAGTCCCTATAATTTAATACTTGGCCGACCTTTCTTAAATAGGTTCGGCGCTATAGTATCTACAATTCATCTTTGTGTTAAGTTCCCTTTGCAGGACAACACAATTGCAACCAATCATAGTGATGCCCGAGAAGCCAGGGAGTGCTACAACAATAGTCTCAAAAGACCTAACCGTAACACAAAAGCCCAGATCCACAATATCAGCAACATGAAAGACCAACACATGCTGGCCGACCTTGATCCCAGAGCAGGAACACTAGAAAGGCCAACCCCAAAAGAAGACCTAATAAAAATCTATTTCACAGAAAACACGGACAAATTCACATACGTCGGCTCAACATTATCCTCAGAAGAAAAATCATCATTCCAAGTATTCTTACAACAACATGCCGACTTGTTTGCTTGGACCCCAGCTGATATGCCAGGCATCGACCCATCTATCATATCACACAAGTTAGCGTTAGATCCATCTGTCTGACCTATAGCACAAAAAAAGAGAAATATCGGCCACGACCGAAAACAGGCTTCACTAGAAGAAACCAAGAAGCTCATCAATGCCGGCTTCATCCGAGAAATCAGATTCACAACATGGTTGGCGAACGTCGTCATGGTTAAAAAACATAACGGTAAATGGGGCATGTGTGTTGATTTCACCGATCTCAACAAAGCATGCCCCAAAGATTGCTACCTTCTACCCTCTATTGATTGTTTAGTTGATAATGGCTCTGGTTTTGAAAAACTCAGCTTTATGGATGCATATTTTGGTTATAACCAGATCCAAATGCATCCATCCGATCAAAATAAGACAGCCTTTATTACTGAATATGGAAACTATTGTTATAAGGTCATGCCATTTGGTCTTAAGAATGCAGGTACAACATATCAACGTCTAATGGACAAAATCTTCGCCAAACAAATCGGCAGAAATATTGAAGTCTACGTCGACGATATGGTCGCCAAGACAAAGGTCGGCAAAAATCACCTTGATGACCTCACAGAAATCTTCGGACAGCTAAGAAAATACATGCAGTTAAATCCCGAAAAGTGTGCATTTGGTGTTCAAAGCGGTAAATTCCTCGGCTTCATGCTCACTAGCCGAGGTATTGAGGCAAATCCAGAAAAATGTCGAGCTATTTTAGACATGACAAGTCCCCACACCATCAAGGAAGTCCAACGGTTAACAGGGAGACTTGCTGCACTTTCTAGATTTTTACCTTGCCTAGCTTCTAAATCCTCATGTTTTTTCCAAACTTTAAAAAACAAAAAAGCTTTTCAATGGTCTGATGAATGTGAACAAGCATTTACAACTATCAAAGAAACTCTTTCAAAACCACCAATTTTACAAACCCCCCTACAAGGAGAGCCATTATTCTTATATTTATCTGTCACTAACTGGGCTATAAGCTCCGCCCTTGTTGCAGAAAGAGAAAAGAAATAATTCTCGATCTATTTTACCAGCAAAACCTTACAGAATGCCGAGCTTCGTTACCTGAGCATTGAGAAACTAGCCCTCGCTCTTGTCTTCTCAGCCAGAAGACTCCGACCATACTTTCAGAGCCATGAAATCCATGTTCGAACAGATCAACCTCTACGGCAAGTCCTGCAAAAACCTGAGCTGGCTGGCCGGCTAGTAAAATGGTTGGTGGAGCTATCAGAATTCGATATCACGTACGAAGGACGAGCATCCATTAAATCCCAGTTTTTGGCCGACTTCATTACCGAATTCTCAGTACCAATTACAACTGAAGACTACATCGAATGGTCTTTATACGTCGACGGATCCTCCAACCCGCAAGGGTGTGGGGCATGTATCATACTTGACGATGGCCGTGGCAACGTCATCGAACATTCCCTCAACTTCTCATTTAAAGCTAGCAACAATCAAAGTGAGTATGAAGCGCTAATTGCTGGCCTTAGACTCGCGGCCGACCTAAACATCACCGAACTTAAGGTATATTGCGACTCCTTGCTTATCGTCCAACAGGTAAACAACTTATACCAAGTTAAGGACCCTTTGCTTTCTAAATACCTGGATGTCATACAAAATTTACTTTCAAAATTTTCTAAATATGAAATACAGCACATACCAAGGGAGAGTAATGGCCGAGCTAACATTCTGTCTAAACTCGCCAGCACTCAACCAAATAGATCATCACTTTATCAGTCAACACTACTTAAGCCAAGCATTGAACTAACACAAGTCTTAAGTGTAACACAGGAAGCAGATTGGAGATCTCCATACATACAGTATCTCCAAACAGGGATCTTGCCAGGCGACGTCGAAAATGCTCGACACTTCCGCCGACAAGCCTCATTTTTTACAATTTATAATAATTGCCGATATAGACGGGGATTCTCTCGTCCATTGCTTAAATGTGTTTACAGAACAGAAGCCAAGCTTGCACTTGCTGAGGCACATGAAGGGATCTGTGGAACACACCTCGGAGCCCGAAGTCTGTATTCAAATATCCTCAGAACTAGATTATATTGGCCGACGATACGACAAGATTGTCAAGCAAAAGTTAAAAGCTGTAACAATTGCCAAAAACACAGTCTGATTACACATCTCCCGGTCGAACTCCTACACTGTTCCGAGGTTAGTTGGCCGTTCAACCAATGGGGCATTGATATTGATGAGATATTTTGGTGAAAAACGAATCTCTCACAAAACATCACAAAACTAACCGGCAAGTGTACCGGGTCGTATCAAGTAATAAAAACTCACGGGAGTGAGGTCGATCCCACAGGGATTGAAGGATTGAGCAATTTTAGTTTAGTGGTTGATTTAGTCAAGCGAATCAAGTGTTGGTTGAGTGATTTGTAACTTGCAGAATGTAAATTGCATGAAATTAAAGAAAGCAGGGAATTAAATTGCTGAATCTTAAAGAACAAGAAATTAAATGGCAGAAACTTAGAGTGCAAGAAATGTAAATTGCGGAATCTTAAAGTGCAAGGAATGTAAATTGCTTGAAATGTAAAGGGGATTGGGATGTGGATTTGCAGAATTTAATCAAGGAAAAGTTAAATTGCATTAAACAGAAGAGTAAAAGGGAATTGGGATTGAACCGGAAATGAAGCAGAAAGGTAAATGAACATAAGAAGCATTAAACAAAGAATTGAAATGGGAAATTCAGATCTCAGGGCCCAGAGACTAGAAAACCAAGTCTAGATCTCAATGCCTTCCTAGATCCAACAAGACAATTGCAAGGGAATTATAAATTGCAAAGAAAAGAGAAGAAGAACAATGAACCGGAAATGAAATTCAATTAACAGTAGAGAAAGCAGAGAGATCCAAGATTGAGATTGAAACAGAATTTCTTCAATTCTTCAATCCAAGATCCAAGACAAATGTAAAATGAAATTGAAAGCAATGAAAGCAAGAAATTAAAGTTCACTCAAGTTCAAAAGCTCTCCGAAAACTATTATGAAAATTCCAAAAGGAAAGCTCCAAAGGAAAACTCTCCAGGAAAGCTCCTCGAATAACTTGAATTCTATCCTATTTATACACTTTCCAAAATGATCTTCAAGCCTTGAGTTGGGCCCTTGTTCTTGGTGGAATTGGGTTGAAAGAGGCCTTGGTTGATTGCTCTTGAAGTTTGAAGAAGAACCGAAGTGAACCAATTGAACCGGTTTTGAAGTTAGCCATAGTTGGTCCCAACGTTAGGGCCAAAGTTAGGGGTCTAACTTTGACCCTAACTTTTCATAGCAGCAAGCATGATTTCTCTGGTTTGGACGTTGGTGCCAACGTTAGGGGTCTAACTTTGACCCTAACGTTGGCCTTGCTTAGTGCTAGTGGCCCCAACGTTAGCCTCCAAGTTAGGGGGCTAACGTTGGCGCAAACGTTGGCCTTCTCCCCCTTTGTAATTAAGGTGCCAACGTTAGCCTCCAAGTTAGGGGGCTAACGTTGGCGCAAACGTTGGCTGGCCCAGGGATGAATTTCAAGTTTCTCTTGCCAACGTTAGCCTCCAAGTTAGGGGGCTAACGTTGGCTCAAACGTGGGGAGCCCAGGGAGAATCCTTCATGCCCAACGTTAGCCTCCAAGTTAGGGGGCTAACGTTGGGGCTAACTTCATGCTTTCCTGGTTCAATTTTCACTTATTCCATTGTCCTCTTTTCACTCCTAGCCATTCCTCTTTGCTTCAACCTTTCTCCAAGCTTTCTTCACCTATCATTAATCAACCAAACTCATCAAAGCTATGCTCAAACTCATGAGATATTCAATCTTTCATAATATGCAACAAATATAGCCTAAAACCTCATGAAATGGCATGAATTCATATATGGTTGGTTCAATCAAGGGAAACATGAAAATCTACTCAATTAGCTTGCTTGTAGCTCAAGAAAGTGCATAATTCTAATGAAAACTAAAGAAAAAGACTAGCTAAAATAGGCTAAGATGACTTGTCATCAGATATCCTCGGACCTTTTCCCACAGCCGTAGGACAGGTAAAATTCCTTGTGGTAGCAATTGATCATATTTCCAAATGGATAGAGGCACAACCTTTAGCCAAGATTACATCACAACAAATACTTTCCTTTGTTTGGAAATACATTATTTGTCGATTCGGCATTCCTCGGCACATTATCACAGATAATGGTCGCTAGTTTGCCGATCAAAAATTCACATCTTTTTTGCAGAACTTAAAAATCAAACAACACTTCTCATCAGTAGAACACCCACAAACAAATGGGTTAGCTGAAGCCGCAAATAAAGTAATATTACATGCTCTAAGAAAGAAACTAGATGATGCAAAAGGCCTCTGGGCCGAGCTTATCCCAGAGATCATATGGAGATACAATACAACAATTCACTCAACCACAAAGGAGACACCCTTACGTTTGGTCTACGGCTCAGACGCAATGATACCTGTGGAGATCTCCCAATCCTCACTACGCACAGAATTGGCCGACCAAACTACACAAAACATAGCTCGGCAAACCGACCTTGACCTTATTGAAGAACTCAGATCATCCACAGAATTTAGCCATGCAATAGCACATTGCCCGAAGATATAACCAAAGACTTCAACCAAGGTCTTTCCAAGTCCACGACCTTGTGCTCAGAAAAACAGAACAAGCTAGGAAACCACCAGCACATGGCAAACTAGCAGCTAATTGGGAGGGCCCTTATAGAGTCACAGAAGTAATTGGCAATGGAGCCTATCGACTACAAACATTAGAGGGTAAAGATCTCCCTAACACTTGGAATGTATCTTCCTTAAAGTTATATTACAGCTAATACCAGGGACAGGCAAGTACTCTTTTTCCTACTACCAAGATTTTTCCCACAAGGGTTTTGCTTGGAGAGGTTTTAACGAGGCTAGCCTACCTGGGCCTTTGGAATCAAAGGTTCTTCAATAAATATTTTATTTTACCAACTCATTTCTCGCTTCATGCATAAACATATAATGTCGATCTATACTATCAAACCGATCATTCGGACACAATCAGTCAATCCGACTGCAGACCTTAAAACGGTAATTTAATCAGACAAATATCCGATCTAACTCGGAATCTGATCATTTAATCAGACAAATATCCGATCTAACTCGGAATCCGATCATTTAATCAGACAAATATCCGATCTAACTCGGAATCCGATCATTCAATCAGACAAATATCCGATCTAACTCGGAATTTGATCATTCAATCAGACAAATATCCGATCTAACTCGGAATCCGATCATTTAATCAGACAAATATCTGATCTAACTCAGAATCCGATCATTGAATCAGACAAGTATCCGATCTAACTCGGAATTCGATCATTCAATCAGACAAATATCCGACCTAACTCGGAATCCAATCATTCAACATACCCGATCTAAGTCAAAATCCGATCATTCAATCGGACAAATATCCGACCTAACTCAGAACCCGATCATTCACTCAAAAGTCTGATTTAACTCGGAGTCCGATCATTAAAACATGACCGATCTAACTCGAAACCCAGTCATTCTGAATTTACCAATTAGTCAATCAAATATCCGTTCTTAGTCAGAATCACAACAGTATGATACTATCATAGCCAATAGCCGATCTCATTCACAATCATTGCCAATGACTAAAACACAATACAGTTATTATCATGCCTATGAATCGGCATCCCAAACTCGGCCTACCCACCTTTTTCTCAAACAAATTAATGGCAATTCACCATTACAACAAATTTTACCACAAAAATCTGGCTTCAACCAGATAAAAATCAACTTATCATACAGTAATAACATTATATTATCATAACATGCAAACAGAAATAACCAAGTTTGTCCTCTGCCAGAAAACAGTAGCAACATATAAGCTACAATAACAAAAGCCAACTAAACTGTCTACACATTAACAGTCAAAAGCTCAACTCAGGAGCAAAATAAGTCTACAAACAGCAGCATAACAACACACAAATTAAACATTTTCATCTCCTTGCTCCGCAGCACCATCATCTTTAACCATGACGCCATCCTGCACTATTTTGCCCGGATCCATTGTCGAGAAATCAACCTCGGGAGCCAGAAATCTCGCCTGAAGAACAGCCCTCTCAAATCCTTCAAGGAAGGAATCAAGAATTTCTCCTTGCTTATTTTTCTCCAACTCTTTCAACTGAGCAGTAACCTCGATCATACGGGTCCTCAAAGAAGATAAGACAGCTTCTTTCTTCTTTAAATCTTCCACATCTTTGGCATAGCTCTCCTTCACCTCTTTCAAATGTTTCTCAACCTCAACTAACTTCACCTCAAGCTCGGAAACCCTAGCAACCTTTATAGCCAACTCTTCCCTCAAACTCGAATCCTCCTTTTTCTCAACTAACTTCCGATGAATCTTTTCATGACTCCGTCCTAAATTCGTCAGCCGCAAACCCACCACCTGAGGATCAGACATTAACACATTACTTTTCCCCAAAACAAACACACAAATAAAAGTTTTAACCTCAAAAAATAGAAATTACCTGCATATATTGGTCAATCGCCACATCCCCCACCTCTTCCGCCAAACTAACATCAGACGGGGTCTGGCATACCTCATCCGCAGTGATCATGAAAGGATGATCTTTCCCCAGAGCGACGACCCCTCACTCCGCTCAACAAAATCATGCAACTTTTTCTGGTTATCACAAAACCTATGAACCTCCTCCATCGGAACATCATCCTTCTCATCACCAGAAACGAAGGACAAATCCACCACATCACCCTTTCTCTTCTTAGCAATAACTTTCCTCCTCCCCAGCCTTGGCTGATCAACCTCGCCAACACCGACCTTATCCGCCTTGGACGAGGATACCTCTTTATCCAAACCTTTGCTCTTCACCTGAGACCTCAAACTCGCTGCAGATACATCTGGATACTTACCACCTAAAAAAAATGAAAAAAAACCTGTTGAAAAAACATCAGATATGATACAACATCCACAATTCAAAATCTTACCCAAATAATCTACAACAGCAGCCTTATTCTCCTCCCACTGCAACAGATCATAAACAGAAATCAATTCCTTCCGATCAACAACCTCGGTCAAAAACTCAATCATGCACTCATCTTTTGGACTTATAGATTCAGGCTCTAAAATGTTCTGAGGCTCTGAACACCACCAGAGAGGAAATTTTCCCCCAAATGCTCGTCCACATAAAACGGAAAGTCATCCTCGCAGCTACTTACCTTAAGGTACATTTCCTTAAAGTTCTTAAAAGATGATTTGTATAGCTTGAACACACCAAACCCCGGAGAGCTGTTCAAATTTACCTAACCACCCTTCCAAACACCCTTCGCCTGAAACAGTGAGAAAAACAGCTCCACTGATGGATTTTCTTCAAAAAATTCCATAAGAATCTCAAACGCCCGAAGGAAAGCCCAACCATTGGGGTGAAGTTGTGAAGGCGCATAGTTTAACTGCTTCAGAACTTTACACTCAAAATCACTGAAAGGGATTCTCACCCTTAGTTCCTCCAAAACACAGCTATACATAAAGAAATGCTCAAAACCCTCCCCTCTATGAAAAATCCTATCATCAACAGTACATGGTAACAGCTCCAATCGAACCCCAGAATTAGCCCTAACAACCTTAAACTTATCTATCTCATTCACAGCACCAACATCCAAAAACAGAGAGACACGATCCCTTACATCATCATTCACCCAGTCATAAGACCAATCTACCTCCCCTTTCGTTTCTTTCTCATAACCCATTGAAAAATCAAAAGCAGAAAAAGAGAAGAAGAGAAAACAATTAAGCAGAAAAATAAAAAATAACCAAGAGAAACTCACCTCTTTTACTCATGTTTTGGTTGAAAACACTTGAGAAAAAATAAAACAGCAAGCATGCAAACCCTCAGAATTCCTAAACTTTAATTCACCCACTTTAACCCAAAATTTCGCTTCCACTTCCCATCAAATCAGTCACGTCAAACCCAATAAACCCACCTTAGAAACACGCAAACTCATTAATACCTTCATTTAATTATTTCTCTATTCTAATCATGAATGCTATAGTCTCAGTAACTGTTCAATAAAGCACCTTGACCTGGGGGCTACAAAGCAGAACCACACGCCGAACTGTTCAGCAGCCGATTCATACATCATTAAAAGCTCAATCTGCTTCATTAAACATTTTCCCAGGCTAAGCTTGGGGGCTGTGGTCCGGCCATTACAAATCCAATATCATAAATCGGCCTTATCATTCATAACTCGTCATTATTCACATTATTACTCAGAAAATCGGCGTTATAGTTCGGCATTGCAGTCATTAATCGTCATTACAGTTACTAATCGGCAATCAATGTCATTTATTAAAAAGTGACGTTACAAATCAGTTTAACGGACTGCTTCACAAATATGAAACGTCCAACCTGACATTTACCCTTATTATTGCTCTTTAATACAGACAATAAAACAGGAACATAACCGATTTATACATTATCACCTATAAAAAGGTATGATCTTCTATTCTAAAGGACACATTGAATTCTCAATACTAACTTAAGTTTCGGAGTGCCTTTGCAGGTACACTCTCCCCTCCGTTTCTTGCTCAAACCTCTACGCGATTGGACACCTTCTTGGAGTAAAGCTCATATTGTCACAAGGCTTAAAAATCGACACCGAAGGTAATAGCTCGGCGTCAACTCCCAGAGACTGAGCTCTCCCTCCAGGTATCCATACAAGAACAGTCTTCCTAACAGAATTCATTATAAATAGGTCAATTATACAGTGCAGAGGTTGTTTGTAAAGATATAGAGTTATTTTGTTTAATGCTATGTGGTATTGACACACACCCCTAACCAAATTCCATGATTTCAATTTTGGTCAGGTTTGCAGAAGAGAGGTTTTTAAGATGGCTTAGTGCTGGATGAGTTGCCCAAAGCAAGAGTCGTTACGCTAAAATACCTTTTTTTTTTCATGTATATGGGTCGTGTTGGGTCCTTTGTTGGGATTTCTTTTTTACTTGGAGTTTAGAAATGAAGAATTGGGCTGGGATAGTTATGTGGAGGGTTTTGTTCTATTTTTGGTTTTATGTGTTGTTGTTTGGCTGTGGAGCCAATATTGAAAGTAAGTGATGAAGCCTTGAACCCTGCCAATTTAACATAAATGAAAACACTATACCAAAAAAAAAAGACATCAATGAAAACACCATTAATTGTGTTTAAATACGTATTTAAATAATTTGAAAAAAATGAAAACAATGCATCTTGCATCGTGATATTATTTCTAAAACTAGTTGCATTTTAGCGCCAAACATATTGACGCATTTTGGTATCAATTTGTATACTTTTCTTTTTTTCAAATTATTTTTAAGAACTTATTCTTTTACGAATTCAAAAAAATATTATGTAATCAATTATATACAAATTAACATTTAATGATTAATTATATTAAGATTTATCAATAATTTTAATATTTTATTTCATATATTTTTAGTAATTATCATTATTGTTTCTTATATTTTTATAATCAATTGTTCTAATATTTTATTTTATATCTTTTTTAATAATTATAACAATTTTTTCTTATATTTTTAAGAATGTTATATATAATATTTTGTTTTACGATTCATAAATGTAAGTTTTAGAGCCATATATGCTTATATGGCTCCATTCGTGTAAGTCTATTTGTTGATATTATTTTTAAAAAATATTATGCATTAAATAACTAAATTTATTAATAGTTAATGGTTAATTATGATGAGATTTGTTAATAATTTTAATATTTTATATCATATCTTTTTAATAATTATTTTAATTTTTTTTATATCTCTATCATTATTATATACAAAGTACTTCATTTACAGTTTTCAAGTGTAAGTTCTAGAGGTATTTTTTTTTTAGATTTTTTTTTTTAATTTACTTTTCTTCTTTAACTATTTTTCATACAATAATCATACATTCTTTATTTTTATCGAAGTTCATCCTTTTAAAATATAAATTAAAATTTTGCTATTTTTAGTAATTTAATTTTACTTTTATTTTTTTAATTATATAATTTTTCTTTCTCAAATTTGATTTTATTTCCATTTGACTTTGCAGAACAATTACCATTTACCAAATATTTACTTGTGCCTAAATGTCTTAATAAATTTTATTGTATTTTATAATTTTTTATTTTCTGATATTTTTTCTTGGAGCCTTTATATAATTTTGTATTCTTATTCTTTTAATCAAGTTTTGTTTTTTTGCTCCTACGGAAAAAGATCAAGAATTTTTATATATAAAAAAAAATGAATGCTATCTACATAATAATAATAATAATAATAATAATAATAATAATAATAATAATAATAATAATGTTTCTTATTTTATATTTCACATTTTTATTTTCTTTTATATTTTTATTATCCTTAATATTTTACATGTAATTTATAAAATATTTAACCTTTAGTCTATTCTATATAAAATTTTCATTTTTCTTTTTGTAATTAAGTTTAGAAATAATCTTTTAGGGGTTATTGTGATTAAAACTTATCTATTTTTATTTTTCGTTGTTCATGTGGTTAACTATCGCTTATATGGTATAATTTGAGAAAATTTGATGATATCAAAAGGAAATTTGTATGGTGTAGTAGTCCAAATTTCTACCCAATTGAATTGTTTAGTTATATACCTAAATTTTAGATACTTGAGTATTTTAGTATTTCAAAAAATATTGTATTTTTTTAAAACAGAAAATTCAAAGATATACTATTATTTAAGTGCAAAATAAATTGACTTTTATCACTTCCTTAATGAGTTTTTTTAAGGAGTAATGATTGAAAATTCTAATTTAATTTTTTAAATATTCTCTTAATATTTAAAAGAGTAAAAAATTTAAATATATCGGTTACTTTTTTAACATCTTTTCAAAAATAAAATGAGTTATAATTGGGAGTCTTACTTTATCCTCCTAATTAAACTGGTAAAAATATAAATATATATTTTTACAGTTTCAAAAACATATAAAAATTCTAAATATTTCTCATTTAAAAATTATGACAATAATTACAAAAATGAATTGGGGCACCTAATAATTTTTGAATAAGTAATTCAAAGCTTTCATGATTTAAAAAATAGGAGAGAATAAAAAAATGAATTACGAAATAAAATTTTTACTTCTTTAATATGGCTTTATGCCAGGCAAACAAAATCCAATAAAACTTTTGAGTATGAACTATGAAGTTCCAACAGATTAGTGTGCCCCTTTCATACATACTAAATCTGTACAGTGAATACACAGAAAACAATAATGAGTAATCTCATGTGGATTCTATTTTTTTAATAAAATATTATTTTATTATCAAATATATAATCATTTTATAATTTTTTTTAACACAAAAGAGTTCATCAACACAATAATATAGAATAATTAAAAGTATAAAAAAATAAAGAACCAAAAAACTTCAGTTTTTTAAATTTTTTAGTTAACAAATAAAAATGCGATATATTGTACAGTTTATAAATCAAAAATCAAGAAAAAGAATTTTAACCAATTTTTTTTAAGTCAACATTAAATGTAATGATTTTTAAAAGTGATATATACAATAAAACATTATTAACAAAAAAATGCTGCTTTAAGTTAGTAATTCATTTATTATCCACAATTTATCTAGACCATCTACTTAACGTGCAACACTCAATGTTCCTATTAGTAATGGATCGAAAAATCTCTTTGTGATCAACAGCTTATAATTAATCCACTCCACCAAAAATATCTTCAATTTTATAACACTAACTCAACAATACTAATAGCTCACATTAGTAAACCTAAAGAAAATTTTTGAGAATTTACTTATTTTGGTCCTCAAAAAATTTTGCATTAAATACTTTAGTCTTCAATTAAAATTAATTATTTGATTGGTTTTTAACAATTAATTCTGTTAGTCATTTAGGTTTTTTATTCTATCAACTTTAGTAGAAGACAAAATAGTCCCTAACCCCCTCTATTCAGAAATGACACTGTTCTCCTCTAATTTCTATCATATCTCGCATAATCTTAACAGTCTAACACTGTAACTTCAAGCTATATAATACAACTCTACAACTTCAATATTCACAAGAAGAAAAATTCTCAACCAATTCATACTCAGGAAACTAATGACTATGCCTCTCAAGTATTTGTCGTCTTCAATACATCCCATGAGTCTAGACAGCAAGTCCGATTTGTTAAGACCCACCGTTGTCATTGTCATCTCCTCGTCCTCTACCCTATCATCTCCATGGCCATATTATCCACCACTCTGATCGCTTCCTTCAACTTCTTCTTTGAACCAATGTTCAGTAATCGCTTTAGTTTCCATATGAGCGGCGACAACGACATTTCTTACTGTATTGATAGCTTGGATGCGAGGTCGAAGTTGTCTGCCAGCTTGGACTCTGGAAGAGAAGGAATGAAGCACTCAGGGTCCATGCCAAATGAGAATTTACATATGATGTCGAAGGAGAATCTTCTCATGATGTCCTAATGTCCAACAATCTATATTGTTTGCCGAAGAGTGGAGAAAAGTGTGTCCTTGGGGTAGTTGTGGAACTTGATCTTGAGGATGTGGTAGATATTGTTGGAGTTGGAGGTGATGCTGTTATCGAGGATGTGGAGGTGGACGCTTCTGGTGGGTGAAGTGCGAAGGAGGTGGGTGTACCAGTCACAAAGATTTGGGAAGTGTGTGGTCCATGATATATTGAGGTAGGTGACACACGTGGCAGTTACACTATGGCTTGATCTTGGAGCTGAAGAAGAGGAAAGAGAAGATGGAGAAAAAGATTGTGAAGGTGAAGAAGGAGAGTATGAATATTAGGGTTATGCGAGATATGATGAAAATTGGGGGAGAACGGTGTTATTTCCGAACAGAGGGGGTCAGGGACCATTTTTCCCCCTGTTAGAGTTGTTAAGGACCATTTTGTCCTCCGTTAGAGTTGACGAAGCAAACGACCTAAGTGATAGACAGAGTTAATTGTTAAGGATCAATCGAGTAATTAATTTTAGTTGAGGACTAAAGTGTCTGGTCCGAAATTCTTTGGGGACCAAAATGGGTAAATACTCAAAATTCTTATATCACAATAATTTTCCTATAACTCGGTCCCCCATTAGGCCTAGCAAGACTAGTCGGACAAGCAAAAACATGGGGCCCATGATGGGTTCCCTGAATAAGAGTGTGGTTAATGAACTTAATGATTTCAAAAACTGATAAAAGATTTTACTGTGAACTAATGTTTACTCGTGGCAAGGACGGTGGTGAATCCCGCTTGCACACTAAGCTGAGTTATGCCAAAACAAGGAGGTGGTTAATCCCGCTTGTTCGTGGCTTCTCGGGTAAAGATGGTGGTTAATCCTGGTTGCTCGAGATTTACTGTAATGGCAAGGATAGTGGTTAATTCCTCTTGTGCATTGACTGATATTTGTCCCGGACAAGGACGGTGGTTAATTCCGCTTGTTCGAGGTACCCGGTAAGGATGGTGGTTAATCCCGCTTACTCGTAGACTAATGTGATTGGCAAAGACAGTGGTAAATCCCGCTTGCACATTATTTGTGTTTGCAACCCGAGCAAGAACGGTGGTCAATCCCGCTTGTTCGAGGTACCCAGTAAGGACGGTTGGTTAATCCCACTTACTCGTGGTCTAATGTGATAGGCAAGGACGGTGGTTAATCCCTCTTGCACATTGACTGATATTTGTCTCGGACAAGGATAGTGGTTAATGACACTTGTTTGAGGCACCCAATAAGCATGGTGGTTAATCTCGCTTACTCATGGACTAATGTGACTGGCAAGGACGGTCGTAAATCCTGCTTGTGTATTCTTTGTGTTTACAATCCGAGCAAGAACGGTGGTTAATCTTACTTGTTTCAGGTACCCGATAAGGATGGTTAGTTAATCCTGCTTACTCATGGTCTAATGTGATAAGCAAGGGTGGTGGTTGATCCCGCTTGTGTGTTCCGGACAAGGACGATTGGTGAATCCCGCTTCTTTGTGGAACCTTCGGGTAAGGACGGTGGTGAATTTCGCTTACTCGTGTCAGGTTTGGCAACATAGCCGACGTATGAACTCATGGCCAGTAGGACAGGCATGCATCATACTGCATTTGTTTGCATTTGCTTGGGTCAGCATAATTATTTGGCTTGCCTAATTCACATCCTGTTAATTGCTAATTGTACTATTTGTCGTACTTGCTCTCTATGTGTGATTGTCTACTTGTCCATTTGATTGCTTTAGTTTGTGACTTGTTAGTTTGGAGTGTGGTGGCGTGTAATTGATTATATGTGGGGCCGGATGCCGAGATTTGATTATTTTGGGTCGAAGGCCATGACTGGTTCATCCGGAGGCCGTAATTTGGTAGGTTGGTAGAGGTTAATACACACATTGACTGTGGTGGTTTGTGTGTTGATTGATTTTGATTTGGGCCGGAGACCGTGATTGATTTATGGTTAGGCTTGGTAAAGTATGAAAGATCAAACTGGTTCAGCATAGACTTAATGAACCTACGCTTGGAACAAGTTAGTCATTCATATAGTTTAAGTAACTTTTAAGATTTTATAATGGAAGTATGAATTTGGATTTTGAATAGGTAAATGTTAGTTTTTGAAAAGATTCATAAGACGAGCAATAATTGACGTTAGGATTTTTGCCAGTAAAGAATTTCATAAAAACAGTCGCGTTGTAGATATAGTCTCTAAACCGACAGAAATCCCTTCGTACAAACGTTTTGGTTGTCACAAGTAACAAACCCCTTTTAAATTGATAACCAAGTATTCAAACCTCTGGTCGTCTTCTCAAGGAATTGCAGGGAAGTATGTTCTTATTATTGGTTATGAAGATTGTAAATTGGGGGTTTTGGAAGTAAGGTGGGAATATGTTATATGACAAGTAAAATAAAATAATAATAATAAAATCTCTTGACAAGGTATAAGAAATTGGAAGTCCAGACTTAGTTATCCTTATCAATAACAATGAAAGTTGAATCTTAATTCCACTTAGTTAACCTCTACTAAAGCAAAGGAAAGTCAAGGGACAAATTGGTTTGATCTTCGAATCCTATTTATTTCCTAAGAAAAGCTTGGGATTATTGAAGTTCAACTCAATTGGCAAGATAACAATTAACAATTATGCTATTAAGTTGGATAATTCCTGAGTTACTGATTTCTTAACCAAGACCAAAAGGGGAAAAGTAAATCTACTGGAATAAGAATGCCTTCAGATGGGAAGCAATAATCATGTAAATAAAAGAAAGCAATATTAAACTGAAATACCTCAAATTGCATTAACAAAAGAACTTAAATCTGACATAGACATGCATGGAAAAATAAATAAAAGAACATTGAACTTGGATTGAGAGTCACTCCTAAAACTAAGAGAAGTCCTAAATCCTAATCCTAAGAGAGAGGAGAGAACCTCTCTCTCTAAAAACTACATCTACTCCTAAAATTTGTAAATGTGAGAGCCTCCTCATGAATGAATGCATTTTCCCACTTTATAGCCTCTAATCTGTGTTTTCTGAGCCACAAACTGGGTCAAAAACAGTCCAGAATTTGCTGGTTTCGAATTTTGCCACGCTGGTTTTTCGTCATTGCGACGCGGCCGCATGGATCATGCGGTCGCGTCGCCTAGCGTCAGGGGAACTGTAGCATATTATATATCAAATCGAAGCCCCGGATATTAGCTTTCCAACACAACTGAAATCGCATCGTTTGGACCTCTGTAGCTAAAGTTATAGCTGTTTAAGTGCAAAGAGGTCAGGCTGGACAGCTTAGCAATTTCTCCAACTTCTTGTATTCCTTCCACTTTTGCATGCTTCTTTTCCATCCCCCAAGCCATTCCTGCCCTATAATCTCTGAAAGCACTTAACACACATATCAAGGCATCTAATGGTAATAAGAGAGGATTAATAATAAGCAAATATAAGATCAAAGAAGCATGTTTTCAATCAAAGCACATAATTAGGAAGGCAAATGTAAAACCATGCAATTAATATGAATAAGTGGGTAAAGAGTTGATGAAATCCACTCAATTGAGTACAAGATAAACCATAAAATAGTGATTTATCAATAATCACCATTCTTTTCTTTACACATATCCTCTTATGACAATTCTAAACTTTCTGGTGAGACCGTGTGATTAAGTTTTCACCCCCTACAGACTTCTCTTTTCAGGAAGCGAACAAGGAAGCTTATGACGTGATTTCTGCACTTTATGGTTGTATTATCATAGATGTCTTTTTCCTCGCCTTGTTATTGAGATTTATATTTTTGTAAAGAGGGATAGGAGTCATGATTGTAATGATGATTAATTTTTGTAAGTTACTTGTTTAAAGAATCCTTGTATATATATATATGAAGTCTTGTGATTGGTATTGTATGTATGCATGCTTGTAAAACGAAAGAAAAAGTATTTCTGGTTTTTCAAAGAAAACAGTGATATAGTTTCGGGTTAAAGGCTCCTATTTTATTATTATATATGTATGGAAGTCGTTGTAATATCCGCTTTATCAGAGTAGCACAACTATAAGTATGACATTCTAATAGTAACAATGTTACACATATAGATACAGTTATTCAAAACGGCAAGCCAAATACAAGATGCACACTCAATCATTACACACAAATGCAAATGATACATGCTTGCCCTACCGCTAATGAGCTCTTTTGTCAGTTATAAGCCAAAATCCAATATGTCTAGTAGCGAACCTTGTACAGTCCCTCGGTGTGCGCATCCCCAAGAGGTATTCATATTCTTCCTCTTTCATTAAATTTATTATCATGCATGATTCTCAAATCAATTGCTAGGGAGGGTGCCCTGCTCACCTTCCCTTGGGGTGTCATCTGGGAAGGTTTAAATGTCTGGCCATATCTTGCGAAGGAAGGTCAGTAAAGTGTCTCAAATCTCAATCCAGAGCAAGTGGGACAAACCACAATACTTTTATCTACCCAAGTGTTTCCAATCTCAACCCAAAGTAAGTGGGACAAACCATAATCCTTGCATCTACTCAGGCAACTCAAATATCAACCAGAACAAGTGGGACAAAGTCCCAACCCTTGCATCTACCCAGGAAACTCAAATATCAATCAAGCTTATTTTCATCATCTAATCATATCAACTCATCCTTTCAATCACTTCCGACTCATTTCGACTAAATAATTTCCTTCCTAATCCTTTCTACCTTCTAATCCACCGTCTCTATACACATTATAGGGGTTAAGAAAGTGAAAAAGCTAGCTGGATAGGCTAAAACAGTTAAACATAATCATTTTTGAGAAACAGGACAATCATGCATACGCATCCCCCATGCGTACGCATGAGTTCACTTTTGCACCTACGCGCAGAAACGCGCACGAAAATTGTTCAATTCTGAAATGCAAGTCGTGCGTATGCATCGGTCATGTGTATATATGATTTGGCTTTTGTGCGTATGCATGGGTCGTGCGTATACCCTAGTTTCTATAACTTCTGCAGAATTCAATTTTAATCCCCCAAATTCAAAATTTTATAACTTGTTGTGAAATTATCCATTTTCCTTCTTTCTTAGATGGTTTTCAAGGTCTTTTGACTAACTTTAATTTAAGATGAATTTCACTCAATTTCGAACTCCGAGCGCCAAGTTATGACCCGTCGAAGTTGGTTAAAAATCTGTTTTTACCAAATTCACACAATTCTTCAATTTTCTCAATTCTCAACTCAATTCAATCCTAAACCATTCCAAAACCATTTCTAGACATTTCAAACACTCGTTTATCAATCCTTAACTATTCCAAGCCTAATCAACCTATTTCCAACTTATTTAACACATTTCATCGACTATATCCATTTTCAACAACATACAACATTCATATATCCAAATTCTCAATCAAAGCTTCAACATACATACTCAATCTGATGCAATAATTTGCACCACTTACATCAACTTATCATATAGGGAATTTCTCACCCTATCACGGCCTCCGGCCTAATTCCACATCAATTACCATTATAACAATTAAACCACATTTTATTTCAACACAATTTCAATCATACCAACATATATCACAATTTTCACTAAATCAAACAATCAACCACAATAATTCAACAATAATCCTAAGTCTACTAGCCTAGAAATTCATGTCACATTACCATTACATGTTCTTGGTGTTCATCTTGACATTCAAAGTGTTCTTGCATGCATTGTGTGTTTTGATTTATAGTTTTCATGTTTTCAAATCAAATTTTTGTTTCTTATGAGTCAAATCAAATTTTTAATTTAAAAATTCTATCTTTTTCAAATCTTTTTTTTTTCAAAAATCAAATATTTTTCTTTTTTTTCTTTCATATTTTCGAAAATTTCAAATTGATTTTCAAAATATTTTTCTTTTTTCTATTTTATATTTTCAAAATTAATGCTAACAATTAATGTGATTGATTCAAAAATTTTTAATTTGTTACTTGCCTAGTAAGAAAGGTTCAATCTTTAAACTCTAGAATCATATCTTTTTAGTTTCTTGTTAGTCAAGTAATCAACTTTAATTTCAAAAATCAATTCTTTTTAAAATTTCTTTTTCAAATCTTTTTCAAAATAAATTTCAATTACATCTTTTTCAAAATCAATTTCAAAATCTTTTCTAACCTCTTATCTTTTCAAAATTGATTCTCAAATCTTTTTCAATTAACTACTTAACTTTTTGTTTGATTTTAAAAGTTTACTATTTCAATCATATCTTTTTCAAAACCACCTAACTACTTTTCTCTCTCCAATTTTCGAAAATCACTAACCTCTTTTTCAAAATTCCTTTTTAATTAACTAATTATTTTAAATTTTAATTTAATTTAATTTCATTTTTTTCTTAAAATTTTCGAATTTTAACTTTAATTTTAAATTAAAAACAAAAATATTTTTATTTTATTTTATTTAATTTTCGAATTCTTCCCTCTCTCATCTCCTTCTAATTATTTATTTATCTACTCACACCCCTCTTTCACTCAAAAATTCGAACCCACTCTTCTCTTCTGTGTTCAACTTCTCATCTTTCTTCTCTTCTTATACTTACATAAGGAATCTCTATACTGTGACATAGAGGATTCCATATTTTCTTTTGTGTTCTCTTCTTTTTCATATGAGCAGGAACAAGGATAAGAACATTCTTGTTGAAGCTGATCTTGAACCTGAAAGGACTCTGAAGAGGAAGCTAAGGGAAGCTAAAGCACAACTCTCTGGAAAAAATTTGACAGAAATTTTCGAAAAAGAAGGAGACATGGCCGAAAATAATAACAATGCAAGGAAGATGCTTGGTGACTTTACTGCACCGAATTCCAACTTACATAGAAGAAGCATCTCAATCCCTGCCATTGGAGCAAACAATTTTGAGCTAAAGCCTCAATTAGTTTCTCTGATGCAACAGAATTGCAAGTTTCATGGACTTTCATCAGAAGATCCTTTTCAGTTCTTAACTGAATTCTTGCAAATCTGTGATACTGTTAAGACCAATGGGGTTGATCCCGAGGTCTATAGGCTTATGCTTTTCCCATTTGCTATAAGAGACAGAGCTAGAATATGGTTGGACTCTCAACCTAAAGATAGCCTGAACTCTTGGGATAAGCTGGTCACGACTTTCTTAGCCAAGTTCTTTCCTCCTCAAAAGCTTAGCAAACTTAGCGTGGATGTTCAAACCTTCAAACAGAAAGAAGATGAATCCCTCTATGAAGCTTGGGAGAGATACAAGAAACTGACCAAAAAGTATCCTTCTGACATACTTTCAGAATGGACCATCCTGGATATATTCTATGATGGTCTGACTGAATTATCTAAGATGTCATTGGACTATTCTGCAGGTGGATCCATTCACCTAAAGAAAATGCCTGCAGAAGCTCAGAAACTCATTGACATGGTTGCAAATAACCATTTCATGTACACTTCTGAAAGGAATCCTGTGAGTAATGGGACGCCTCAAAGGAAGGGAGTTCTTGAAATTGATGCTCTGAATGCCATGTTAGCTCAGAAAAAAATATTGACTCAGCAAGTCAATATGATTTCTCAGAGTCTGAATGGATTGCAAGCTGCATCCAACAATACTAAAGAGGCATCTTCTGAAGAAGAAGCTTATGATCCTGAGAATCCTGCAATAGCAGAGGTGAATTACATGGGTGAACCCTATGGAAACACCTATAATCCCTCATGGAGAAATCATCCAAATTTCTCATGGAAGGATCAACAAAAGCCTCAACAAGGCTTTAATAATGGTGGAAGAAACAGGTTTAGCAATGGCAAGCCTTTTCCATCATCCACTCAACAACAGACAGAGAATTTTGAGCAGAATCCATCTAGCTTAGCAAATATAGTCTCTGATATATCTAAAGCCACTCTAAGTTTCATGAATGAAACAAGGTCCTCCTTTAGAAATTTGGAGGCACAAGTGGGCCAGCTGAGTAAAAGGGTCACTGAAACTCCTCCTAGTACTCTCCCAAGCAATACAGAAGAGAATCCAAAAAGAGAGTGCAAGGCCATAACCTTACTTGGTGTGGCCGAACCCAGAGAGGAGGAGAAGGACGTGAATCCTAGTGAAGAAGACCTCCTGGGACGTCCATTGACCTATAAGGAGTTTCCCTTTGAGGAACCAAAGGAATCTGAGGCTCATCTAGAGACCATAGAGATTCCATTGAACCTCCTTTTGCCCTTCATAAGCTCTGATGAGTATTCATCATCTGAAGAGGATGAAGACTTTACTGAAGAGCAAGTTGCTAAATACCTTGGTGCAATCATGAAGCTGAATGCCAAATTATTTGGTAATGAGACTTGGGAAGATGAACCTCCCTTACTCACCAATGAATTGAATGCATTGGATAGGCAGAAATTACCTCAAAAGAAACAGGATCCTGGTAAATTCTTAATACCTTGTAACATAGGCACCATGACCTTTGAGAAGGCTCTATGTGACCTGGGGTCAGGCATAAACTTCATGCCACTCTCTGTAATGGAGAAACTAGGAATCTTTGAGGTACAGGCTGCCAAATTCTCATTAGAGATGGCAGACAAATCCATGAAACAAGCTTATGGACTAGTAGAGGACGTGTTAGTAAAGGTTGAAGATCCCTGCTGATTTCATAATCCTAGACACTGGGAAGGATGAGGATGAATCCATCATCCTTGGAAGGCCCTTCCTAGCCACAGTAAAAGCTGTGATTGATGTGGACAGAGGAGAGTTGGTCCTTCAACTGAATGAGGACAACCTTGTGTTTAAAATTCAAGGATCTCCTTCTGTAACCATGGAGAGGAAGCATGAAAAGCTTCTCTCACTGCAGAGTCAACCAAAGCCCCCACAGTCAAACTCTAAGTTTGGTGTTGGGAGGCCACAACCAAACTCTAAGTTTGGTTTTGAACCCCTATATTCAAACTCTAAATTTGGTGTTGGGAGGTCCCAACAATGCTCTGAATATCTGTGAGGCTCCATGAGAGCTCACTGTCAAGCTATTGATATTAAAGAAGCGCTTGTTGGGAGGCAACCCAATGTTATTTAACTATATCTATTTATTTTCTATTGTTATTTTATGTTTTCTTTAGGTTGATGATCATGTGAAGTCACAAAAACTGCTGGAAAATAAAAAATAGAATGAAAAATAGCATACCCTGGAGGAAGAGCATTCTGGCATTTAAATGCCAGAAACAAGCATCTGTCTGGCGTTAAACGCCAGAAACAAGCACCAGACTGGCATTTAACGCCAGAACAGAGCATGGAATTGGCGTTAAACGCCAGAAACAAGCAGCAATCTGGCGTTTAACACCAGACATGCATTCTAAGGGCGTTTTGTACGCCTAATTGGAGCAGGGATGCTAAATCCTTGATCCCACTGGATCTGTGGACCCCACAGGATCCCCACCTACCCCACCTCTTCTTCTCTCCTCTTCACACCTTTTCATAACTCTCTTCCCCAAATACCCTTCACCAATCACCTCCATACCTTTTCCTCAAATACCCTTAACCACTCTTCCCCATAAACCCCACCTACCTCCAAAATTCAAATTCTTTTCCCTCCCAAACCCAACCCTAATGGCCGAAACCTACCACCCACCCCACCCCTATATAAATCCCTTAACACTACTCCATTTTCACACATTACAACCACCACTTCTCCCCCTTGGCCGAATACACTATCTCCCTCTATCTCCTCCATTTTCTTCTTCTTCTACTACTTTCTTTCTTCTTTTGCTCGGGGACGAGCAAACCTTTTAAGTTTGGTGTGGTAAAAGCATTGATTTTTGTTTTTTCATAACCATGAATGGCACCTAAGGCCAGAGAAACCTCATGAAAGAGGAAAGGAAAGGCAATTGCTTCCACTTCTGAGTCATGGGAGATGGAGAGATTCATCTCAAGGGTCCATAGCTCAGTAGAAGAGCATTTGACTGCAAACAAGAGATCATGGACCTCAACAAGAGCATGAGAAAATTCCTCACCATGAAATCCCTAAGATGCCTCAAGGATGGAACACCAAGAGCACTCCATCATTCTCCATGAGATTAGAGAAGATCAAAGAGTTATGAGGGAGGAGCAACAAAGACAAGGAAGAGACATAGAGGAGCTCAAGAGCACCATTGGTTCTT
Organism: Arachis ipaensis; assembly: GCF_059453495.1. Lineage (NCBI taxonomy): Eukaryota > Viridiplantae > Streptophyta > Magnoliopsida > Fabales > Fabaceae > Arachis > Arachis ipaensis. Next base: position 59,529,872 of record NC_142438.1, read on the forward strand.
CAAGAAGAGGAAGATGGCACCCTCACTAAGGTGGACCCGTTCCTTAATCTCCTTGTTCTTATTTTCCTGTTTTTTGGTTTTTGAGCCTTATGTTTTATTTATGTTTGTGTCTTTACTATATGATCATTAGTGTTTAAGTGTCGATATCTTAAAGCTATGAATGTCCTATGAATCCATCACCTCTCTTAAATGAAAAATGTTTTAAAACCAAAAGAACAAGAAGTACAGGGTTTCAAATTCATCCTTGAAACTAGTTTAATTATTTTGATGTGGTGACAATACTTTTTATTTTCTGAATGAATGCTTGAACAGTGCATATGTCTTTTGATATTTTTGTCTATGAATGTTAAAATTGTTGGCTCTTGAAAGAATGATGAAAAAGGAGAAATGTTATTTGATAATCTGAAAAATCATAAAAATGATTCTTGAAGCAAGAAAAAGCAGTGAATACAAAAAAATCTTGTGAAAAAAAGAAAAGAAAATTGGCAAAAAAAAATATAAAAGAAAGAAAAAAAAAACAAGCAGAAAAAGTCAAGAGCTCTTTAAACCAAAAGGCAAGAGCAAAAAGCCAGTAACCCTTTAAACTAAAAGGCAAGGGTAATAGAAAGGATCCAAGGCTTTGAGCATCAGTGGATAGGAGGGCCCAAAGAAATAAAATCCTGGCCTAAGCGGCTAAACCAAGCTGTCCCTAACCATGTGCTTGTGGCGTGAAGATGTCAAGCCAAAAGCTTGAGACTGAGCGGTTAAAGTCGATGTCCAAAGCAAAAATAGAGTGTGCTTAAGAACCTTGGACACCTCTAATTGGAGACTTTAGCAAAGCTGAGTCACAATCTGAAAAGGTTCACTCAGTTATGTGTTTGTGGCATGTATGTATCCGGTGGTAATACTGGAAAACAGAGTGCTTAGGGCCACGACCAAGACTCATAAAGTAGCTGTGTTCAAGAATTAACGTACTGAACTAGGAGAATCAATAACACTATCTAAATTCTAGGTTCCTATAGATGCCAATCATTCTGAACTTCAATGGATAAATTGAGATGCCAAAACTATTCAAGAGGCAAAAAGCTACTAGTCCCGCTCATCTGATTGGAGCTAAGTTTCATTGATATTTTGGAATTTATAGTATATTCTCTTCTTTTAATCCTATTTGATTTTCAGTTGCTTAGGGACAAGCAACAATTTAAGTTTGGTGTTGTGATGAGCGGATAATTTATACGCTTTTTGGCATTGTTTTTATATAGTTTTTAGTATGATTTAGTTAGTTTTTAGTATATTTTTATTAATTTTTAAATAAAAATCACATTTCTAGACTTTACTATGAGTTTGTGTGTTTTTCTGTGATTTTAGGTAATTTCTGGCTGAAATTGAGGGACTTAAGCAAAAATCAGATTCAGAGGCTGAAGAAGGACTGCAGATGTTGTTGGATTCTGACCTCCCTGCACTCAAAGTGGATTTTCTGGAGCTACAAGAGTCCAAATGGCGCACTCTCAATTGCGTTGGAAAGTACACATCCAGGGCTTTCCATCAATATATAATATTTTATACTTTGCCCAAGTTTAGATAATGCAAACTAGCGTTCAACGCCAGCTTTTTGCTCTATTCTGGAGTTAAACGCCAGAAACAGGTTACAAAGCAGAGTTAAATGCCAGAAATAGGTTACAAACTGGCGTTTAACTCCAAGGAAGACCTCTACACGTGAAAGCTTCAATGCTCAGCCCAAGCACACACCAAGTGGGCCTTGGAAGTGGATTTCTGCATCATTTACTCATTTCTGTAAACCCTAGTAACTAGTTTAGTAGAAATAGGACTTTTTACTATTGTATCTGAGAATCTTTTGATCATGATTTGATGATTGAACCCTCTTTGGGAGGCTGGCCATTCGGCCATGCCTGGACCATTATCACTTATGTATTTTCAACGGTAGAGTTTCTACACACCATAGATTAAGGTGTGGAGATCTGCTGTTCCTCATGAATTAATGCAAAATACTATTGTTTTTCTATTCAATTCAAGCCTATTTCTTCTTTAAGATATTCATTCGCATACAAGAACAAGATGAATGTGATGATTATGTGATGCTCATCATCATTCTCACTTATGAACGCGTGCTTGACAAACACTTCTGTTCTACATGTAAACAAGCTTGAATGTGTATCTCTTAGCCTCCTGATCTACGATCAGAGTCTTCGTGGTATAGGCTAGAATTATTGGTGGCCATTCTTGAGATTCAGAAAGTCTAAACCTTGTCTGTGGTATTCCGAGTAGGATCTGGGAAGAGATGGCTATGTTCAAACTCGCGAGTGCTGGGCTTAGTGACAGACGCAAAAGGATTACTGAATCCTATTCCAGTATAATCGAGAACCGACAGATGATTAGCCGTGTGGTGACAGCGCATTTTGGACCATTTTCACTGAGAGGACGGGATGTAGCCATTGACAACGGTGATACCCAACATACAGCTTGCCATAGAAAGGAGTAAGAAGGGTTGAATGAAGGCGATAGGAAAGCAGAGAATTAGAAGGAACAAAGCATCTCAAGTTTTTGATAGCTCTTTGATCTTCTCTAATCTCATGGAGAATGATGGAGTTCTCTTGGTGTTCCATCCTTAGTTGTCCCATGTTGGAACTTAATTCTCCTAGGGAGGTGTTGATTTGCTCCCAATAGTTTTGTGGAGGGAAGTGCATCCCTTGAGGCATCTCAGGAATTTCATAGTGAGGAATTTCCTCATGCTCTTGTTGAGGTCCATAGGTGGGCTCTCTTGTTTGCTCCATCCTTTTCTTAGTGATGAGCATTTGAGATGAATCTCTCAATCTCCCATGACTCAGAGGTGGAAGCTTTTGTCTTCCCTTTCCTCTTTCTAGAGGTTTCTCTGGCCTTAGGTGTCATAAATGGTTATGGAAAAAGAAAAAGCAACGCTTTTACCACATCAAACTTAGAAGGTTTGCTCGTCCTCGAGCAAAAGAAGAAAGAAAGGAGGAGAAGAAGAAGAAAATGGAGGTGATGGAGGGAGAAGGTGTATTCGGCCAAGGGGGAGAAGTGATGGTTGTAATGTGTGAAAATGGAGTAGTGTTGAGGGGTTTATATAGGGGTGGGGTGGAGGGTAGGTTTTGGCCATTAGGGTTGGGTTTGGGAGGGAAAAGAATTTGAATTTTGGAGGTAGGTGGGGTTGGTGGGGAAGAGTGGATGGATGTGAGTGGTTAAGGGCATTTGGGGAAGAGGTATAGAGGTGACTGGTGAAAGGTATTTGGGGAAGAAAGTTATGAAAAGGTGTGAAGAGGAGAGAAGAAGAGATGGGGTATGTGGGGATCCTGTGGGGTCCACAGATCCAGATGGGTCAAGGATGTATCATCCCTGCTCCTATTAGGCGTGTAAACGCCCTTGCAGTGCAATCCTAGCATTTAACGCCAGACTGCTGCCTGTTTTTGGCGTTAAACGCCCAAATGTAGCCTGTTTCTGGCGTTTAACGCCAGGTTGATGCTTGTTTCTGGCATTAAACACCAGTTTGGTGCTTGGTTTTGGCGTTAAACGCCAGACAGATGCTTGTTTCTAGCGTTTAAACGCCAAAATGCTCTTCCTCCAGGGTGTGCTTTTTTTTATGCTATTTTTCATTCTATTTTCGATTTTCAGTAGTTTTTGTGACTCCACATGATTATCAACCTAAAAAAAATAAGATAATAATAGAAAATAAATAAATATAATTAAATAACATTGGGTATCCAAGATTTTAGATAATTTGATGATCACTTGATTTTAAAATTTAGCAAAAACTTGGTATGCAAAATCATGATCGTTCATTCCTTGGTAACGGCGCTGAAAACTTAATACGCACGTTCATAATCTTAGTTCTTCTTCACAACTTCGCACAACTAACCCGCAAGTGCACTGGATCGTCCAAGTAATAAACCTTACGTGAGTAAGGGTCGATCCCATGGAGATTGTCGGCTTGAAGCAAGCTATGGTCACCTTGTAAATCTCAGTCAGGCGGATTCAAATGGCTATAGAGTTTTAATAATTAAAAGATAAATAAAATGTGAAATAGGATAGAGGTACTTATGTAATTCATTGGTGAGAATTTCAGATAAGCGTATGGAGATGCTTTGTTCCTTCTGATTCTCTGCTTTCCTATCGCCTTCATTCAACCCTTCTTACTCCTTTCTATGGCAAGCTGTATGTTGGGCATCACCGTTGTCAATGGCTACATCCCGTCCTCTCAGTGAAAATGGTCCAAAATACGCTGTCACCGCACGGCTAATCATCTGTCGGTTCTCGATCATACTGGAATAGGATTCAGTAATCCTTTTGAGTCTGTCACTACGCCCAGCACTCGCGAGTTTGAAGCTCGTCACAGCCATCCCTTCCCAGATCCTACTCGGAATACCACAGACAAGGTTTAGACTTTTCGGATCTCAAGAATGGCCGCCAATAATTCTAGCCTATACCACGAAGACTCTGATCGTAGATCAGGAGGCTAAGAGATACACATTCAAGCTTGTTTACATGTAGAACGGAAGTGTTTGTCAGGCACGCGTTCATAAGTGAGAATGATGATGAGCGTCACATAATCATCACATTCATCATGTTCTTGTGTGCAAATGAATATCTTAGAGAAGAAATAGGCTTGAGTTGAATAGAAAAACAATAGTACTTTGCATTAATTCATGAGGAACAGCAGAGCTCCACACCTTAATCTATGGTGTGTAGAAACTCTACCGTTGAAAATACATAAGTGATAATGGTCCAGGCATGGCGGAATGGCCAGCCTCCCAAAGAGGGTTCAATCATCAAAACATGATCAAAATATTTCTAACACAATAGTAAAAAGTTCTATTTATACTAAACTAGTTACTAGGGTTACAGAAATAAGTAAATGATGCAGAAATCTACTTCCGGGCCCACTTGGTGTGTGCTTAGACTGAGCATTGAAGCTTTCACGTGTAGAGGTCTTTCTTGGAGTTAAACGCCAGTTTGTAACTTGTTTCTGGCGTTTAACTCTGCTTTGCAACCTGTTTCTGGCATTTAACGCCAGAATAGGACAGAGAGCTGGCGTTGAATGGCAGTTTGCGTCTTCTAAACTCGAGCAAAGTATGGACTATTATATATTGTTGGAAAGCCCTAGATGTCTACTTTCCAACGCAATTAAAAGCGTGCCATTTGGACTTCTGTAGATCCATAAAATACACTTTGAGTGTAGGGAGGTCATAATCCAATAGCATCTGCAGTCCTTCTTTAGCCTCTGAATTTGATTTTTGCTCAAGTCCCTCAATTTCAGCTAGAAATTACCTGAAATCATAGAAAAACACACAAACTCATAGTAAAGTCCAGAAATGTGATTTTTATTTAAAAACTAATAAAAATATACTAAAAACTAACTAAATCATACTAAAAACTATATAAAAACAATGCCAAAAAGCGTATAAAATATCCGCTCATGACAACACCAGACTTAAATTGTTGCTTGTTTCCAAGCAACTGAAAATCAAATAGGATAAAAAGAAGAGAATATACTATAAATTCCAAAATATCAATGAAACTTAGCTCCAATCAGATGAGCGGGACTAGTAGCTTTTTGCCTCTTGAATAGTTCTCACTTTATCCATTGAAGTTCAGAATGATTGGCATCTATAGGAACTTAAAATTTAGATAGTGTTATTGATTCTCCTAGTTCAATATGTTGATTCTTGAACACAGCTACTTTATGAGTCTTGGCCGTGGCCCTAAGCGCTCTGTTTTCCAGTATTACCACCGGATACATACATGCCACAAACACATAACTGGGTGAACCTTTTCAGATTGTGACTCAGCGTTGCTAAAGTCCCTAATTAGAGGTGTCCAGGGTTCTTAAGCACACTCTTTTTTTGCTTTGGACCTTGACTTTAACCGCTCAGTCTCAAGTTTTCAGTTGACACCTTCACACCACAAGCAGATGGTTAGGGACAACTTGGTTTAGCCGCTTAGGCCAGGATTTTATTCCTTTAGGCCCTCCTATCCACTGATGCTCAAAGCCTTGGATCCTTTTTATTACCCTTGCCTTTTGGTTTTAAGGTCTATTGGCTTTTTGCTCTTGCCTTTTGGTTTAAAGAGCTTTTGGCTTTTTTCTGCTTGCTTTTTCTTTTTCTTTCTCTTTTTTTTTCGCCATTTTTTTCTTTTCTCTCTTCTTTTTTTTTTCACAAGCTTTTGTATTCACTGCTTTTTCTTGCTTCAAGAATCAATTTTATGATTTTTCAGATGATAATAACATTTCTCCTTTTTCAACATTCTTTCAAGAGCCAACATATTTAACATTCATAGACAACAATATCAAAAGACATATGCACTGTTCAAGCATTCATTCAGAAAAGAAAAAGTATTGTCACCACATCAAAATAATTAAACTAGTTTCAAGGATGAATTCGAAACCCTGTACTTCTTGTTCTTTTGTTTTTAAAACATTTTTCATTTAAGAGAGGTGATGGATTCATAGGACATTCATAGCTTTAAGATATAGACACTTAAACACTAATGATCATATAGTAAAGACACAAACATAAATAAAACATAAGGCTCAAAAATCAAAAAATAGGAAAATAAGAACAATGAGATTAAGGAACTGGTCCACCTTAGTGAGGGTGGCGTCTTCCTCTTCTTGAAGAACCAATGGTGCTCTTGAGCTCCTCTATGCCTCTTCCTTGTCTTTGTTGCTCCTCCCTCAAAGTTGATCTTCTCTAATCTCATGGAGAATGATGGAGTGCTCTTGGTGTTCCATCCTTTGTTGTCCCATGTTGGAACTTAATTCTCCTAGGGAGGTGTTGATTTGCTCCCAATAGTTTTGTAGAGGGAAGTGCATCCCTTGAGGCATCTCAGGGATTTCATGGTGAGGAATTTACTCATGCTCTTGTTGAGGTCCATGATCTCTTGTTTGTAGTCAAGTACTCTTTTACTGAGCTATGGACCCTTGAGATGAATCTCTCCATCTCCCATGACTCAGAGGTGGAAGCAATTGCCTTCCCTTTCCTCTTTCTTGAGGTTTCTCTGGCCTTAGGTGCCATTGATGGTTATGGAAAAACAAAAAGCAATGCTTTTACCACACCAAACTTAAAAGGTTTTCTCGTCCCCGAGCAAAAGAAGAAAGAAAGTAGTAGAAGAAGAAGAAAATGGAGGAGATGGAGGGAGATAGTGTTGAGGGGTTTATATAGGGGTGGGGTGGGTGGTAGGTTTCGGCCATTAGGGTTGGGTTTGGGAGGGAAAAGAATTTGAATTTTGGAGGTAGGTGGGGTTTATGGGAAAGAGTGGTTAAGGGTATTTGGGGAAGAGGTATAGAGGTAATTGGTGAAGGGTATTTGGGGAAGAGAGTTATGAAAAGGTGTGAAGAGGAGAGAAGAAGAGGTGGGGTAGGTGGGGATCCTGTGGGGTCCACAGATCCAGTGGGATCAAGGATTTAGCATCCCTGCTCCAATTAGGCGTGCAAAACACCCTTAGAATGCATGTCTGGCGTTAAACGCCAGCTTGCTGCTTGTTTCTGGCATTTAACACCAATTCCATGCTCTGTTCTGGCGTTAAACGCCAGTCTGGTGCTTGTTTCTGGCGTTTAACGCCAGACAGATGGTTGTTTCTGGCGTTTAAATGCCAGAATGCTCTTACTCCAGGGTGTGCTATTTTTCATTCTATTTTTGATTTTCCAGTAGTTTTTGTGATTTCACATGATCATCAACCTAAAGAAAACATAAAATTACAATAGAAAATAATTAGATATAGTTAAATAACATTGGGTTGCCTCCCAACAAGCACTTCTTTAATGTCAATAGCTTGACAGTGAGCTCTCATAGAGCCTCACAGATATTCAGAGCATTGTTGGGACCTCCCAACACCAAACTTAGAGTTTGAATGTGGGGGTTCAACACCAAACTTAGAGTTTGGTTGTGGCCTCCCAACACCAAACTTAGAGTTTGAATGTGGGGGTTCAACACCAAAGTTAGAGTTTGGTTGTGGCCTCCCAACACCAAACTTAGAGTTTGAATGTGGGGGTTCAACACCAAACTTAGAGTTTGGTTGTGGCCTCCCAACACCAAACTTAGAGTTTGACTGTGGGGGCTTTGGTTGACTCTGTAGTGAGAGAAGCTTTTCATGCTTCCTCTCCATGGTTATAGAAGGAGATCCTTGAGTTTTAAACACAAGGTTGTGCTCATTCAGTTGAAGGACTAACTCTCCTCTGTCCACATTAATCACAGCTTTTGCTGTGGCTAGGAAGGGTCTTCCACGGATGATGGATTCATCATCATCCTTCCCAATGTCTAGGATTATGAAATCAGCAGGGATGTAAAGGCCTTCAACCTTTACTAACACGTCCTCTACTAGTCCATAAGCTTGTTTTCTTGAGTTGTCTGTGGTGCACGAAATTGTGATCTCAGGTAACGGCGCCAGAAACTCTGTACGCACGTCTTAATAAATCGTTTTTCATTCATAACTTCGATACAACTAACCAGCAAGTGCACTGGGTCGTCCAAGTAGTAAACCTTACGTGAGTAAGGGTCGATCCCACGGAGATTGTTGGTATGAAGCAAGCTATGGTCACCTTGTAAATCTCAGTCAGGAAGATATAAAAAGGTTATGGAGTTTTCGAAATTAAATAATAAGTAAACATAAAATAAGGATAGAAATACTTATGTAATTCATTGGTTAGAATTTCAGATAAGCGTATAGAGATGCATTCGTTCCTCTGAACCTCTGCTTTCCTGCTGTCTTCATCCAATCAATCTTACTCCTTTCCATGGCTAGCTTTATGTAAGGGCATCACCGTTGTCAATGGCTACATCCCATCCTCTTGTGAAAATGGTCCAAATGCTCTGTCACAGTACGGCTAATCATCTGAGGTTCTCGATCATACTGGAATAGGATTCACCCACCTTTTGCGTCTGTCACTACGCCCAGTACTCGCGAGTTTGAAGCTCGTCACAGTCATTCAATCCCTGAATCCTACTCGGAATACCACAGACAAGGTTTAGACTTTCCGGATTCTCATGAATGCTGCCATCAATCTAGCTTACACCACGAAGATTTTGATTAAGAGATCTAAGAGATACTCATTCAATCTAAGGTAGAACGGAAGTGGTTGTCAGGCACGCGTTCATAGGGAATGATGATGATTGTCACGTTCATCACATTCAGGTTGAAGTGCGAATGAATATCTTAGAAACGGAACAAGTTGAATTGAATAGAAAAATAGTAGTACTTTGCATTAATCTTTGAGGAACAGCAGAGCTCCACACCTTAATCTATGGAGAGCAGAAACTCTACCGTTGAAAAATACATAAGTGAAAGGTTCAGGCATGGCCGAGAGGCCAGCCCCCAAAACGTGATTACAGGATCAAAAAATACAATCCAGGATGTCAAATACAATAGTAAAAAGTCATATTTATACTAAACTAGTTACTAGGGTTTACAGAAGTAAGTAATTGATGCATAAATCCACTTCCGAGGCCCACTTGGTGTGTGCTTGGGATGAGCTTGAATGTTACACGTGCAGAGGCTCTTTCTGGAGTTGAACGCCAGGGTGTAACATATTTCTGGCGTTCAACTCTGGTTTGTGACTTGTTTCTGGCGTTTAACTCCAGACAGCAGCGTAGAACTGGCGTTCAACGCCCTTTTACGTCGTCTAAACTCGGCCAAAGTATGGACTATTATACATTGCTGGAAAGCCCTGGATGTCTACTTTCCAACGCAATTGGACGCGTGCCATTTGAGTTCTGTAGCTCCAGAAAATCCACTTTGAGTGCAGGGAGGTCAGAATCCAACAGCATCAGCAGTCCTTCTTCAACCTTTGAATCTGATTTTTGCTCAAGTCCCTCAATTTCAGCCAGAAAATACTTGAAATCACAGAAAAACACACAAACTCATAGTAAAGTCCAGAAATGTGAATTTAACATAAAAACTAATGAAAGCATCCCTAAAAGTAACTAGATTCTACTAAAAACATACTAAAAACAATGCCAAAAAGCGTATAAATTATCCGCTCATCACAACACCAAACTTAAATTGTTGCTTGTCCCCAAGCAACTGAAAATCAAATAGGATAAAAAGAAGAGAATATACTATAAATTCCAAACTATCAATGAAACATAGCTCCAATTAAATGAGCGGGACTTGTAGCTTTTTGCCTCTTGAATAGTTTTGGCATCTCACTTTATCCATTGAGGTTCAGAATGATTGGCATCTATAAGAACTCAGAGTTCAGATAGTGTTATTAATTCTCCTAGTTCAGTATGATGATTCTTGAACACAGCTATTTTATGAGTCTTGGCCGTGGCCCTAAGCACTTTGTTTTCCAGTATTACCACCGGATACATAAATGCCACAGACACATAATTGGGTGAACCTTTTCAGATTGTGACTCAGCTTTGCTAAAGTCCCCAATTAGAGGTGTCCAGGGTTCTTAAGCACACTCTTCTTTTGCTTTGGACCTTGACTTTAACCGCTCAGTCTCAAGTTTTCACTTGACACCTTCACGCCACAAGCACATGGTTAGGGACAGCTTGGTTTAGCCGCTTAGGCCAGGATTTTATTCCTTTAGGCCCTCCTATCCACTGATGCTCAAAGCCTTGGGATCCTTTTTATTTACCCTTGCCTTTTGGTTTTAAGGGTTACTGGCTTTTTGCTCTTGCTTCTTGGTTTTAAGAGCTTTTGGCTTTTTCTGCTTGCTTTTTCTTTTTCTTTCCATTTTTTTGCAATATTTTTTTTTTCTGCAAGCTTTGTTCTTTGCTGCTTTTTCTTGCTTCAAGAATTATTTTTATGATTTTTCAGATTATCAAGTAACATGTCTCCTTGTCATCATTCTTTCAAGAGCCAACATATTTAACATTCTTAAACAACAACTTCAAAAGACATATGCACTGTTCAAGCATTCATTCAGAAAACAAGAAGCATTGTCACCACATCAATATAATTAAACTAAGTTCAAGGATAAATTTGAAACTCATGTACTTCTTGTTCTTTTGAATTAAAACATTTTTCATTTAAGAGAGGTGATGGATTCATAGGACATTCATAACTTTAAGACAAAGTTACTAACTACTAATGATCATGTAATAAAGACACAAACATGGATAAGCACTTAACATAGAGAAAACGAAAAACAGAGAATAAGAACAAGGAATGAGTCCACCTTAGTGATGGTGGCATTTCCTTCATGAGGAACCAATGATGTCCTTGAGTTCTTCTATGTCTCTTCCTTGTCTTTGTTGCTCCTCCCTCATTGCTTTTTTATCTTCTCTTATTTTATGAAGGATGATGGAGTGCTCTTGATGTTCCACCCTTAATTATCCCATGTTGGAACTTAATTCTCCTAGGGAGTTGTTGATTTGCTCCCAATAGTTTTGTGGAGGAAGATGCATTTGAGGCATCTCCGGAATCTCATGGTGATGAGCTTCATGCGTCTCTTGAGATCCATGAATGGGTTCTCTTGCTTGCTCCATCCTTTTCTTAGTGATGGGCTTTTCTTCCTCAATGGGAATGTCTCCTTCTATGAAAGCTTCAACTGAGTAACATAGATGGCAAATAAGATGAGGAAAAGCTAGCCTTTCCATGGGGGAGGACTTTTCGGCTATTTTGTAGAGTTCAAGGGAGATGACTTCATGAACTTCTACTTCCTCTCCAATCATGATGCTATAGATCATGATGGCCCGATCCACAGTAACTTCAGATCGGTTGCTAGTGGGGATGATGGAGCGTTGGATGAACTCCAACCATCCTCTAGCCACAGGCTTGAGGTCCAGTCTTCTTAATTGAACCGGCTTGCCTTTGGAGTCAATCTTTCATTGAGCTCCTTCCACGCATATGTCCATGAGGACTTGGTCCAACCTTTGATTAAAGTTGACCCTTCTAGTGTAGGGGCGTGCATCTCCTTGCATCATAGGCAAGTTAAACGCCAACCTCACATTTTCCGGACTAAAATCTAAGTATTTCCCCCGAACCATTGTAATATAATTCTTTGGGTTTGGGTTCTTACTTTGATCATGGTTCCTAGTGATCCATGCATTGGCATAGAACTCTTGAACCATTAGGATGCCGACTTGTTGGATGGATTTTGTTAGAACTTCTCAACCTCTTCTTTGGATTTCATGTCGGATCTCTAGATACTCATTCTTCTTGAGCTTGAAAGGGACCTCCGGGATCACCTTCTTCTTGGCCACAACATCATAGAAGTGGTCTTGATGAGCTTTGGAGATGAATCTTTCCATCTCCCATGACTCGGAGGTGGAAGATTTTGTCTTCCCTTTCCCTTTTCTAGAGGATTCTCCGGTCTTGGGTGCCATCAATGGTAATGGAAAAACAAAAAGCTTATGCTTTTACCACACCAAACTTAGAATATTGCTCGCCCTCGAGCAAGAGAAGAAAGAAGAGATGAAGAAGAAGAAGAAATGGAGGAGAGGGAGAGAGAGATGTGTTTCGGCCAAGAAGGGGAATAGAGGGTTGTGTTGTGTGAAAATGAGGAAGAATGGAGGGCTATATATAGGGAAGGGAGGGGGGGTAAGGTTCGGCCATAAGGGTGGGTTTTGGGTGGGAAATTAATTTTGAATTTTGAAGGTAGGTGGAGTTTATGAGGTAGGTTTATGGGGAAGAGTGGATGGATGTGAGTGGTGAAGTGGTGATAAGGAAGAGAGATTGAGGTGATTGGTGAAGAGTTTTGGGGAAGAGTGTTTATGGAATTGTGTGAAAGAGGGGTGAGAAGAAGTTAGTGGAGGTAGGTGGGGATCCTGTGGGGTCCACAGATCCTGAGGTGTTCAAGGATTTACAACCTTGCACCAAATTAGGCATGCAAAATGCCCTTGCACACAACTCTGGGCGTTCAGCGCCAGATTGGTACTTGTTCTGGGCGTTGAACGCCCATTTGTTGCCTATTTCTGGCGTTGAACGCCAGAAGCATGCTTGTTCTGGGCGTTCAGCGCCAGCTCTTCTCCAGGGTGCAATTCTGGCGTTCAAACGCCCAGATGCTGCCCATTTTGGGCGTTCAGCACCAGAACTATGCTCTATTCTGGCATTGAACGCCAGCCAGATGCTTCTTACTGGCGTTTAAACGCCAGTAAGGTCTTCCTCCAGGGTGTGATTTTTCTTCTGCTGTTTTTGATTCTGTTTTCAATTTTTATATTTATTTTGTGACTCCACATGATCATGAACCTAATAAAACATGAAAGAACAAGAAAAATAGAATTAGATAAATAAAAATTGGGTTGTCTCCCAACAAGCGCTTCTTTAATGTCAATAGCTTGACAGTGGGCTCTCATGGAGCCTCACAGATGTTTAGAGCATTGTTGAGACTCCCCAACACCAAACTTAGATTTTGGATATGGGAGTTCAACACCAAACTTAGAGTTTGGTTGTGGCCTCCCAACACCAAACTTAGAGTTTGACTGTGGGGGCTCTGGTTGACTTTGTTTTGAGAGAAGCTTTTTATGCTTCCTCTCCATGTTTACAGAAGGATAACCTTGAGTTGTAAACACAAGGGAGTCCCCATTCAATTGAAGGACTAATTCACCTCTGTCAACATCAATCACAGCTCTTGCTGTGGCTAGGAAGGGTCTTCCAAGGATGATGGATTCATCCTCATTCTTCCCAGTATCTAGGACTATGAAATCAGCAGGGATGTAAAGGCCTTCAACCTTTACTAACATGTCCTCTACTTGTCCATAAGCCTGTTTTCTTGAATTGTCTGCCATTTCTAATGAGATTTTAGCAGCTTGCACCCCATAGATTCCAAGTTTCTCTATTACAGAGAGGGGGCATGAGGTTTATCCCTGACCCAAGGTCACACAGAGCCTTCTCAAAGGTCATGGTGCCTATGGTACAAGGTATTAAGAACTTTCCAGGATCCTGTCTCTTCTGAGGCAATGTCAGTTGATCCAGATCACTCAGTTCATTAGTGAACAAGGGAGGTTCATCTTTCCAAGTCTCAATACCAAATAATTTGGCATTCAGCTTCATGATTGCACCAAGAAACTTGGCAGCTTGCTCTTCAGTATCATCCTCATTCTCTTCAGAAGGGGAATACTCATCAGAGCTCATGAATGGCATAAGGAGGTTTAATGGAATCCCTAGGGTCTCTAGGTGAGCCTCAGATTTCTTTGGTTCCTCAGAGGGAAGCTCCTTATTGATCACTGAACGTCCCAGGAGGTCTTCCTCCTTGGGATTCACGTCCTCTCCTTCCTTTACAGGTTCGGCCATGGTGATCAATTCAACGGCCTTGCACTCTCCTTTTGGATTTTCTTCTGTATTGCTTGGGAGAGTACTAGGAGGGATTTCAGTGATCCTTTTACTCAGCTGGCCCACTTGTGCTTCCAAATTTCTAATGGAGGACCTTGTTTTATTCATGAAACTTACAGTGGCCTTAGATAGATCAGAGACTAAGTTTGTTAAATTAGAGGTGTTTTGTTCAGAGTTCTCTGTCTGTTGCTGAGTGGATGGTGGAAAAGGCTTGCTATTGCTAAACTTGTATCTTCCACCATTATTAAAGCTTTGTTGAGGCTTTTGTTGATCCTTCCATGAGAGATTTGGATGATTTCTCCATGATGGATTATAGGTGTTTCCATAAGGTTCACCTAAGTAATTTACCTCTGCTATTGCAAGGTTCTCAGGATCATAAGCTTCTTCTTCAGAAGATGCCTCTTGAGTACTGTTGGATGCAGCTTGTATTCCATTTAGACTCTGAGAAATCATATTGACTTGCTGAGTCAATATTTTATTTTGAGCCAATATGGCATTCAAAGTATCAATTTCAAGAACTCCCTTCTTCATAGACGTCCCATTACTCACAGGATTCCTCTCAGAAGTGTACATGAACTGGTTATTAGCAACCATGTCAATGAGTTCTTGAGCTTCTGCAGGCGTTTTCTTTAGGTGAATGGATCCACCTGCAGAGGTATCCAATGACATCTTAGCTAATTCAGACAGACCATCATAGAATATATCCAAGATGGTCCATTCTGAAAGCATGTCAGAAGGACACTTTTTGGTCAGTCCTTTGTATCTCTCCCAAGCTTCATAGAGGGATTCACCTTCTTTCTGTCTGAAGGTCTGAACATCCACTCTAAGCTTACTCAGCTTTTGAGGAGGAAAGAACTTGGCTAAGAAAGCCTTGACCAGCTTATCCCAAGAGTTCAGGCTATCTTTAGGTTGAGAGTCCAACCATATTCTAGCTCTGTCTCTTACAGCAAAAGGGAAAAGCATGAGCCTGTAGACTTCAGGATCTACTCCATTAGTCTTAACAGTATCACATATCTGCAAGAATTCAGTTAAGAACTGAAAAGGATCTTCAGATGAAAGTCCATGAAACTTGCAGTTCTGCTGCATCAGAGAAACTAATTGAGATTTAAGCTCAAAATTGTTTGCTCCAATGGCAGGAATGGAGATGCTTCTTCCATGTAATTTGGAATTAGGTGCAGTAAAGTCACTAAGCATCCTCCTTGCATTATTATTATTTTCGGCTGCCATCTCCTCTTCTTGTTCAAACATTTCTGAAAGGTTATCTCTGGATTGTTGTATTTTAGCTTCTCTTAGTTTTCTCTTCAGAGTCCTTTCAGGTTCTTGATCTGCTTCAACAAGAATAAATGAATAAATGAAGAAATTTGGTGCAGTAAATTCCAACTTACATGGAAGAAGCATCTCAATCCCTGCCATTGGAGCAAACAATTTTGAGCTAAAGCCTCAATTAGTTTCTCGGATGCAATAGAATTGCAAGTTTCATGGACTTCCATTAGAAGATCCTTTTCAGTTCTTAACTGAATTCTTGCAAATCTGTGATACTGTTAAGACCAATGGGGTTAATCCCGAGGTCTACAGGCTTATGCTTTTCCCATTTGCTGTAAGAGACAGAGCTAGAATATGGTTGGACTCTCAACCTAAATATAGCCTAAACTCTTGAGATAAGCTGGTCACGGCTTTCTTAGCCAAGTTCTTTCCTCCTCAAAAGCTTAGCAAGCTTAGAGTGGATGTTCAAACCTTCAAACAGAAAGAAGGTGAATCCTCTATGAAGCTTGGGAGAGATATAAGCAACTGATCAAAAAGTGTCCTTCTGACATGCTTTCAGAATGGACCATCTTGGATATATTCTATGATGGTCTATCTGAATTATCTAAAATATCATTGGACCATTTTGCAGGAGGATCCATTCACCTAAAGAAAACGCCTGCAGAAGCTTAGGAACTCAATGATATGGTTGCAAATAACCAATTCATGTACACTTCTGAAAGGAATCCTGTGAGTAATGGGATGCCTCAGAGGAAGGGAGTTCTTGAAATTGATGCTCTGAATGCCATAATGGCTCAAAATAAAATTTTGACCCAGCATGTCAATATGATTTCTCAGAGTCTGAATGGATTGCAAGCTGCATCTAACAGTACTAAAGAGGCATCTTCTGAAGAAGAAGCTTATGATCCTGAGAACCCTGCAATAGAAGAGGTGAATTACATGGGTGAACCCTATGGAAACACCTATAATCCCTCATGGAGAAATTATCGAAATTTCTCATGGAAGGATCAACAAAAGCCTCAACAAGGCTTTAATAATGGTGGAAGAAACAGGTTTAGCAATAGCAAGCCTTTTTCATCATCCTCTCAGCAATAGACAGAGAATTCTGAGTAGAGTCCATCTACCTTAGCAAATATAGTCTCTGATCTATCTAAGGCTACTCTAAGTTTCATGAATGAAACAAGGTCCTCCATTAGAAATTTGGAGGCACAAGTGGGCCAGCTGAGTAAAAGAGTCACTGAAACTCCTCCTAGCACTCTCCTAAGCAATACAGAAGAGAATCCAAAAAAAGAGTGCAAGGCCATAACCTTACTTGGTGTGGCCGAACCCAGAATGGAGGAGAAGGACGTGAATCCTAGTGAGGAAGACCTCCTAGGACGTTCACTGACCAATAAGGAGTTTTCCTTTGAGGAACCAAAGGAATCTGAGGCTCATCTAGAGACCATAGAGATTCTATTGAACCTCCTTTTACCATTCACGAGCTCTGATGACTATTCATCTTCTGAAGAAGATGAAGACATTGCTGAAGAGCAAGTTGCTCAATATTTAGGAGCAATCATGAAGCTGAATGCCAAATTATTTGGTAATGAGACTTGGGAGGATGAACCTCCATTGCTCATCAAGGAACTAAATGCCTTGGTTCAGCAAACTCTACCTCAAAAGAAACAGGATCCTGGTAAATTCCTAATTCCCTGTAACATAGGCACCATGACCTTTGAGAAGGCTCTGTGTGACCTGGGGTCAGGCATAAACTTAGTGCCACTCTCTGTAATGGGGAAACTAGGAATCTTTGAGGTACAGGTTGCCAAATTCTCATTAGAGATGGCAGACAAATCCATGAAATAGGTTTATGGACTAGTAGAGGACGTGTTAGTAAAGGTTGAAGGCCTTTACATCCCTGCTGATTTCATAATCCTAGACATTGGGAAAGATGAGGATGAATCTATCATTCTTGGAAGGCCCTTACTAGCCACAGTAAAAGCTGTGATTGATGTGGACAGAGGAGAGTTAGTCCTTTAACTGAATGAGGACAACCTTGTGTTTAAAACTCAAGGATCTCCTTCTGTAACCATGGAGAGGAAGCATGAAAAGCTTCTCTCACTGCAAAGTCAACCAAAGCCCCCACAGTCAAACTCTAAGTTTGGTGTTGGGAGGGCACAACCAAACTCTAAGTTTGGTGTTGAACCCCCACATTCAAACTCTAAGTTTGGTGTTAGGAGGTCCCAATAATGCTCTGAATATCTGTGAGGCTCCATGAGAGCTCACTGTCAAGCTATTGACATTAAAGAAGCGCTTGTTTGGAGGCAACCCAATGTTATTTAACTATATATATTTATTTTCTATTGTTATTTTACGTTTTCTTTAGGTTGATGATCATGTGAAGTCACAAAAACTGCTGGAAAATCAAAAACAGAATGAAAAATAGCACACCCTGGAGGAAGAGCATTCTGGCATTTAAACGCCAGAAACAAGCATCTGTCTGGCGTTAAACGCCAGAAACAAGCAGCAAGCTGGCGTTTAACGCCAGACATACATTCTAAGGGCGTTTTGCACGCTTAATTGGAGCAGGGATGCTAAATCCTTGACCCCACTGGACCTGTGGACCCCACAGGATCTCCACCTACCCCACCTCTTCTTCTCTCCTCTTCACACCTTTTCATAACTCTCTTCCCCAAATACCCTTCACCAATCACCTCTATACCTCTTCCCCGAATACCCTTAACCACTCTTCCCCAAAAACCCCACCTACCTCCAAAATTCAAATTCTTTTCCCACCCAAACCGAACCCTAATGGCCGAAACCTACCACCCACCCCACCCCTATATAAACCCCTCAACACTATCTCCCTCCATCTCCTCCATATTCTTTTTCTTCTACTACTTTCTTTCTTCTTTTGCTCGGGGATGAGCAAACCTTTTAAGTTTGGTGTGGTAAAAGCATTGCTTTTTATTTTTCCATAACCATCAATGGCACCTAAGGCCAGAGAAACCTCAAGAAAGAGGAAAGGGAAGGCAATTGCTTCCATCTTTGAGTCATGGGAGATGGAGAGATTCATCTCAAGGGTCCATAGCTCAGTAGAAGAGCATTTGACTGCAAACAAGAGATCATGGACCTCAACAAGACATGAGGAAATTCCTCACCATGAAATCTCTGAGATGCCTCAAGGGATGCACTTCCCTCCACAAAACTATTGGGAGCAAATCAACACTTTTCTAGGAGAATTAAGTTCCAACATGGGACAACTAAGGATGGAACACCAAGAGCACTCTATCATTCTCCATGAGATTAGAGAAGATCAAAGAGCTCTGAGGGAGGAGCAACAAAGACAAGGAAGAGACATAGAGGAATTGTAATTGATATTCCTTTTTTGGCACCGTTGCCGGGGATTGTTCGAGTTTGGACAACTGACGGTTTATTTTGTTGCTTAGATTTGGAAAAATTTATCTTTTTGATTTAGAGTCATTAAATTAGAGTCTTTTATTTTCTCTTCAAAAATCTTTCAAAAAATTTTTTTATTTTTCTTTATTAATTTTTAATTTTTATTTGACTCTTCTGTTTGAGTTTAGATTCATATTTTAAGTTTGGTGTCAATAGCATGTTTTTATTTTCCTTTAAATTTTCGAATTTGTGTTCATAGTTCTTTCTTGATCTTCAAGTTGTTCTTGCTATTTTTCTTGTTTGATCTTTAGTTTTTCTTGTTTTGTGTCTTTTCTTGCTTTTCTTGTGCGTTTTCAAATGATCAGTATTCAAAAAAGTTTATATACATTAAATACTTTTTTAAAACACATTAAATTTATAGCTCAGTTGGCTAGAGCGCTGTGCTTATGTTCTTGGTAATTGAGTATCTTCCTTTTAAAACTTTTTCAAAAATAATTTTTCTTTGATTAAATCTTGTGTCAAACTTTTAAGTTTGGTTTTCTTTTTATGTTCTTGAGTCTTTGAATTTTATTCTTGTTGTTCTTGTGAGTTTTCAAAGTGTTCTTGGTGTTCATCTTGACATTCAAAGTTTTCTTATTTGTTTTCTTTGTTTTGATCTAAAAATTCTAAGTTTGGTGTCATTTTATTGTTTTTCTCTTTCCTCATTGAATTAAAAAAAAAAATCTTTTCTCTTTATTTTAAGTAATTTTCGAAATTTATATAAGAATTTCAGATTTTTATTTTAAAATTTCTATTTTATCTTATCTTAGTTTTAAAAATTTCGAAATTCAAATCTTTTTCAAAAAAAAAATCATATCTTTTTCAAAAACTTATCTTATCTTATTTCAAATTTCAAATTTCAACTTCCAAAATTTAAAATTCAAATTTTAAAATTCAAATTTCAAAATTCAAAATT
The DNA here is from genome assembly GCF_059453495.1 of Arachis ipaensis. Classification (NCBI taxonomy): domain Eukaryota; kingdom Viridiplantae; phylum Streptophyta; class Magnoliopsida; order Fabales; family Fabaceae; genus Arachis; species Arachis ipaensis. The sequence goes on from NC_142438.1 coordinate 59,549,697, forward strand.
CAAATTTCAAATTTCAAAATTCAAAATTCAAAATTTAGTTTTCAAATTTAAAATTTAAATTTCAGAACTTTTTAATTTAAATTCCTTATCTTTTCTTACCTAGCTTATCTTATCTTTTCTAATCTCAAATCTTAAAATCAAATCTTTTTCATATCTTTTCTTTTTTTTTTATTTATTTTATTTTATTTTATTACAAGTATCTTTAATATAAAGACATATCTTTTTCAAAACTTCCTAACAAATTTCTCTCTCTTCATTTTTTCGAAAATCCTCACCCACATTTTTTTTTAAATATTTTTAATTAATTAATTTAGTTTTCAATTTTCTTTTATTTCTTTTTCTTCTAATTTTCAAAATTATAGTCAATTTTTCATTTATTTTATTTTATTTTATTTTAATTTCGATTTTCAAAAAAATATTTTATTTGCAATCTGCATCATCTCCCTTTCTCCATCATGGATCTAAGTGGAAATGAACAGTCCAGAAGGACTCTGTGGTCATATGCTAACCCCATTACTGCTGCATATGGGTGTAGCATCTGTATACCTCCCATCAAAGCAAGCAGTTTTGAGCTAAATCCTCAGCTCATTGTCATGGTGCAGCAAAATTGCCAGTATTCCGGTCTTCCACAGGAAGAACCTACTGAGTTTCTGGCGCAGTTCTTGCAAATTACTGACACAGTGCGTGACAAGGAGGTAGATCAGGATGTATACAGGCTGTTACTGTTTCCGTTTGCTGTAAAAGATCAAGCTAAGAGGTGGTCAAATAACCAACCCACAGCAAGCATAAGAACATGGGCACAGTTATCAGACAAATTCCTGAATCAATATTTCCCTCCAAAAAGGATGACACAGCTAAGGCTAGACATCCAAGGCTTTAAACAAGAGGATGATGAATCCCTTTATAACACATAGGAGAGGTACAGAGGGATGCTAAGGAGATACCCCTCTGAAATGTTTTCAGAGTAGGTGCAATTAGACATCTTCTACTACGGGCTTACAGAGAAAGCTCAGGTATCTCTAGACCACTCAGCTGGTGGATCTATACACATGAGAAAAACTATTGAAGAGGCTCAAGAGCTTATTGATATAGTTGCTAGAAATCAGCATCTGTACATAAGTAGTGGGTCCTCCATAAAAGAAGAAGCTGAAGTAGTATCTACTGAACTTGGTCCTCCAGAACAAGTTGCTGAATTCAATCAACAATTGTGTTTTCTAACAAAACAGCTAGCAGAATTCAAGGAGATGCTACAAGACACTAAAAATGCTAATAAAAATATGGAAGCATAATTGAATTAGACAAAACAGCAATTATCAAAGCAGATAACAGAAGAGTCCCAGGCAGTTCAATTAAGAAGTGGAAAAACATTAAATACCTCACTTCAGAGCAGCAGAAAGCCAAGAAAAGAACAACTGACAGAGGATGAGTAAAATATTATCCAAAATCCCTCTGAGGACAGTAAGAGCCCATAGAGGAATAACTCTGGCATTCAAACGCCAGAAACAGGCAAGGAGCTGGCGTCAAACGCCCAATGGAAGCTCAGTTCTGGCGTTCAAATGCCAGAAACAGGTAAGAAGTTGGCGTCCAACGCCAATCCAGCTTCCAACCCTGGCATTCAAACACCAGTGAGGGATCAGACACACATAAGTGCTGATAGCAACCCGTCTAAAAAGGCTTCTCCAACTACCTCTGTAGGAAATAAACCTGCAGCAACTAAGGTTGAGGAATACAAAGCCAAGATGCCTTATCCTCAAAAACTCTGCCAAGAGGAGCAGGATAAGCAATTTGCCCACTTCGCAGACTATCTCAGGACTCTTGAAAATAAGATTCTGTTTGCAGAGGCACTTGAGCAAATACACTCTTATGCCAAGTTCATGAAAGAGATCTTGAGTCATAAGAAGGATTGGAGAGAAATTGAAAGAGTTCTCCTCACTGAAGAATGCAGTACAGTCATTCTGAAAAGCTTCCCAGAAAAGCTTAAAGATCCCGGGAGCTTTATGATACCATGCATATTAGAGGGTAATTGCACTAAGACAGCTTTATGTGATCTTGGGGCAAGTATCAACCTAATACCTGCATCCACTATCAGAAAGCTTGGTTTAACTGAAGAAGTCAAACCAACCCGGATATGTCTCCAACTTGCTGATGGCTCCATTAAATACCCATCAGGTGTGATTGAAGACAAGATTGTCAGGGTTGGGCCATTCGCCTTTTCCACTGACTTTGTAGTACTGGAAATGGAAGAGCACAAGAGTGCTACTCTCATTCTAGGAAGACCTTTCCTAGCAACTGGACGAACTCTCATTGATGTCCAAAAGGGGGAAGTAACCCTGAGAGTCAATGAGGATGAGTTTAAGTTAAATGCTGTCAAAGCCATGCAGCATCCAGACACACCAAAAGACTACATAAAAGTTGATCTTATTGACTCTTTGGTAGAGGAGATCAACATGGACGAGAGTCTCAAATCAGAGCTAGAAGACATCTTTAAAGATGTTTAGCCTGATCTAAAGGAATCAGAGGAAATAAAAGAGCCTCTGAAAATTCCTCAGAAAGAGGAGAAACCTCCTAAACCCGAACTCAAACCACTACCACCGTCCCTGAAATATGCATTTCTGGGAGAAGGTGACACTTTTCCGGTGATTATAAGCTCTGCTTTAAATCCACAAGAAGAGAAAGCACTACTTCAAGTGCTAAGGACACACAAGGCAGCTCTTGGGTGGTCCATAAGTGATCTTAAGGGCATCAGCCCAGCAAGATACATGCACAAGATCCTATTGGAGGACGATGCTAAGCCAGTGGTTCAACCACAGAGGCGGCTAAATCCAGCCATGAAAGAGGTGGTGTAGAAAGAGGTCACCAAGTTACTGGAGGCTGGGATTATTTATCCTATTTCTGATAGCCCCTGGGTGAGCCCTATCCAAGTTGTCCCCAAGAAGGGAGGCATGACAGTGGTTCATAATGAAAGAAATGAACTGGTTCCTACAAGAACAGTTACAGGGTGGCGTATGTGTATTGATTACAGAAGGCTCAATACAGCCACCAGGAAGGATCACTTTCCTTTACCATTCATAGACCAGATGCTAGAAAGACTAGCAGGTCATGAATACTACTTTTTTTTTATGGCTATTCAGGTTACAACCAAATTGCAGTAGATCCTCAGGACCAAGAGTAAACAACATTCACATGTCCTTCTGGAGTGTTTGCCAACAGAAGGATGCCTTTTGGTCTGTGCAATGCACCTACAACCTTTCAGAGGTGCATGCTCTCTATCTTCTCTGATATGGTAGAGAAATTTTTGGAAGTCTTCATGGATGACTTTTCAGTCTTTGGAGACTCATTCAGCTCCTGCCTTGCCATTTAGCACTTATTCTGAAAAGATGCCAAGAGACCAACCTAGTTTTAAACTGGGAAAAATGTCACTTTATGGTAACTGAAGGAATTGTCCTTAGGCATAAAATTTCAAACAAGGGAATAGAGGTGGATCAAGCTAAAGTGGAAGTAATTGAAAAATTACCACCACCTGCCAATGTTAAGGCAATCAGAAGCTTTCTGGGGGCATGCAGGATTCTATAGGAGGTTTATAAAGGATTTTTCAAAAATTGCAAAACCTCTGAGCAATCTGCTAGCTGCTGACACGCCATTTGTGTTTGACACAGAGTGTTTGCAGGCGTTTGAAACTCTGAAAGCTAAGCTGGTCACAGCACTAGTTATTTCTGCACCAGGCTAGACATTACCATTTGAACTAATGTGTGATGCCAGTGACCATGCCATTGGTGCAGTTCTGGGACAGAGGTATAACAAGCTTCTACATGTCATTTATTATGCTAGCCGTATTTTAAATGTTGCCCAGAAAAATTACACAACCACAGAAAAAGAATTACTTGCAGTGGTTTATGCTATTGACAAGTTTAGATCATACATAGTAGGATCAAAAGTGATTTTGTATACTGACCATGCTGCTCTTAAATATCTACTTACAAAGCAGGATTCAAAACCCAGGCTCATAAGATGGGTGTTGCTTCTGCAAGAGTTTGATATAAAAATAAGAGACAGAAAAGGGACAGAGAACCAAGTGGCTGATCATCTATCCCGGATAGAGCCAGTAGAAGGGACGTCTGATGACAGGTCATCTTAGCCTAGTTTCACTAGCCTTTTTCCTTTGTTTTCAATAGGTTTTATGCACTTTCTTGAGCCATAAGTAAGCCATTTGGGTAGAATTTCATGTTTTCCTTAGATTCAATCAACCATGGATAAATTGATGCATTTTCATGAGTTTTTGTACCATAATTACTTGAATTTCAAGAAGAAGAAGAACTCTCATGATTATAGCATAGCTTTGATACAATTGTTGATTGATGATAGGTGGAAAGAGGTTTGGAAGAAGGTTGAGGAAAAAGGGAATGGCAAAAAGCAAAGAAAGGAACTCACGTTTGAGCTCAAGTTTGCTTGAAACTTGGACTCAAACGTGAGGAAGAGCACAATTTCACCCTGGATGCATGCCAAGTTTGCGTCAACATTTGCCTCAAACTCGAGGTCAAACGTTGCTCCTCACAGCCTGAAGGGGTATACTTCCAACAAGAATAACTTGAGCTACAGAGCTCCAAATGAGGTGATTCAAAAAGCAATGGAAAGTAGGAATCGAGAGCTTTCCAAGAATCTATGGCACTGTATGGTGGACACTAAAATTGAGGGAGAAAACTGCCCCGAAATGTGCATAAATGAACATGGTGTCAACCTGCAGTGAGGCCAACTGACCTCTGCACCTTCGATGGAGTATAACTCGAGCTGTGAAGCTCCAAACTATGCACTCCCAATGGCATTGGAAAGTAGACATTCAGGGCTTTCCAAAAATATATAATAGTATGGGGTAGACAATGCATTTGAGCCTCCAGAATCTAGCGTTTTCGACCACATTTGAGGCAAACATCGCCTCAAACGTTGCACACCAAAGCCAGCGACCCTGTCCTCTTCAAAGGAGCATAACTTGAGTTGTAGATGTCCAATTGAGGTGATTCCAAATGGGTTAAAAAGCGGACATTCAGAGCTTTTCAACCATATATAATAGTCTATAGTGGGCATGAAATTGGCAACATTGACAAGCGGACAAAGTAGCATCCCAAGACTTGATGTGCAACAAGTGTCAACGTTTGCGTCCAAGTTGGGCCTCAAACTTGGACTCAAACGCCAATGACAGCAAAATGACCGTTCTGCATAAATCCTTCACGAAGACATTTGAGTCAACGTTTGCCTCAAACGTGAAGCACCAACATTCCAAATTACAAACGGATTTCTTCCCAAGTCCAAGAGCAACCATCCAGATCCATCTTCAACCCAATTCCACTCCAAAGCAAACAAAGCCCACATGACTCAAAGGCACACAGAGAAGTTAGATTAGAAATTTCATTTTTGTAAATATTATTTTCATTTTGTAAAAGCCTATATAAAGGCATTAGTTTCATTTCACTGAGGAGGCTAGCTCCACTAAGGAGTAGTAGGATTAGAGAACTCTCTATTTAATTTTCATTTCTGTTTTAAATCTTGGATTGAGAGTGGAAGGAATTCTGTTTTTATTCTCTATCTGCAAATTCTTTTTACTTCTTCTGCAATCTTTCTTTTAATTCTCTGCAACTTTTCTCTTGTTGGATCAAGGAAGAACTTGAGATCTAGACTTGTTTTCTAGTCTCCTCCACCCCTGAGATCTTCAACATCCTTTTAATTGCTGCAATTTAGCATCAGTCATTTTCTGTTTTTAATCTTTCAAGCATTTTTACTTTCTGTTGCATTGCTTCCAATTTACATTTCCTGCAATTGCTCTAAGTTCTTATTCACTGCAATTTTGCTTCTCTGCTTACATTGTTCCCAATTTATTCTTCCTGTAATTTAAATTTCCAGTTGCGTGATCTATTGCTCTCTTTAACTTCCAACACCCCAGCCCCTTTACATTTAATGCAATTTACATTTCTTGCAATTTAAGTTTCAGCTATTTCACTTTCTTGTTCTTTAAGTTACTTGAAATTTTACTTTCTGCATCTTTTAAATTCCTTGCAATCTACTTTCTGTTGGCTACATTTCACACAATTCACTCAATGTTAGCTTGACTAAACTAATCACCCACTAAAGTTGCTTGATCCATCAATCCCTGTGGGATCGACCTCACTCTAAGTGAGTTTTACTACTTGATGCGACCCGGTATACTTGCCGGTGAGTTTTAGGTGTTTGGAAATTCTTTTTTCCACAAAAACACCATCAAGTTTTTGGCGCCGTTGCCAGGGATTGATTAGATCAACAATGATTAAGTGGGTGAGAAGTCTAGATCAAGCATTTTCTTTATTTTTGTTTTCTGTTTTAGATTGAAACCAAGGTGTTTGAGTTTTTGCCTCACTAAGAAATTCTCATCTCTGATATGAGCAATTTCAATTTTCCTTCGTGTTGTGTTTTCCAAAATTCAAATGGAGTTCAACTCATTTTATAATCAAACAAATTTTATGGGATATTACCCACCATCACCAATTTCTAATGGTGGCTGGGAATATCACCAAGAAAATACAAATTCTAAGCACTCCAATCCATGGAGATTTGCTTCAGAGACACAAGATGAGCAAGAGAATCATATGGGATATTTTCCTCCACCACAAAATGATGCAAGTCATTATTCTAATGGTGGCTGGGAGTATCACCAAGGAATGAAAGAGCATCCACCCTCACGTCCCAGTTTCTCATTTGAAAGATCTTCATCACTTGATTATGCCTCAACACAAAGTTTCCTCCAAAATCCATACAAGTCATCCCATCAATCACACAACTCATTCCACACCCCTCAACACAACTTCACCACAATACATCCATGTCACCAAAATTATTCTCAACTTTCATCTCTTGAACCAACAGATGAGGATTACCTTCAAGCCATTGAAATACATAGAAAACTAGTGGAAAGATACACAAAATCTCCATCCTGGAAAGAAATAGTCTTCAAGAAGATGAATGGGCCCTTAGAACAAATAAGGGGGAACTTAGAACCATCAAACAGTAAGGATGAAGACCAATTGATGGATGTGAAGGATAAAGTGGAAGAGCAAGATGAGGAGGCTACTGCATCAAGTGAACTTTCAATAAAGAATGAGGTGGTTGAAAATGAAACTGCACTTGAGATGACAAGGGAACATGAAGACTCACAACTCTCACAAACGTCCCTGACCCAAAAACTCTCAACAATTGAATCTGTGATTAAAAAATATGAAGAGGAGATGAAGAAATGTTGGGAAGATCAACAAACCTCCTCAATGAAAAAGCTATTAAGTCAAATGTTGAGTGCAAGGGAGGAAGTGGAAGAGCAAGAAAGTGAGAAAGACAACCAAAGAATTTCAAACTCAAGTGAAGCAGAGAAGTACATGGAACCACCAATTCAAAAGGCTCTGGATGAATACAAAACTCCAATAATCACACAGCAACCAAGTGTTGAATCCAAAGAAGTGAAGGCAACTAGCAAGAACACCAATTCTGTCCCTAATCCAGCAAGCAAGATCAATCAAGCCATTTGCAAAAGGAAGCTTGTAGAGGAAAGGCCAAGACAAGGAGCACTAGCTAAATCTTTCCCCCCTTTGAGGTCATTCCTCTTAACAAACTAGAAGAAGAGGAAGAAATTGAAGAACAACATGTCAAGCTAGTGACAATAAAGAAGCGCTTGTTGGGAGGCAACCCAACCTGAGGTAATTTTCTCTTCATAGCTAATTTAATAAAAGAGTTGAGTAGATTTCTCTGTATTGCAAAGAGCTAAGTTTGGTGTTGCACACCAAAATAATTAAGGGGTGAATGATGGATGCTAAGTTTGGTGTTTCACCAAAAATTTCATTAAGAACACATTGCACCCTCAGCATGATCAGTATCAGCTCCAAACCATCAGAGAAACTGCTTAACAATTGTCATGTTTCTAGTTTTTAGTTGTTTTCTAGTTCATAGTTTGCTTTCTAGTTCATAGTTTATTTCCTTAATAAAAGTACTTGATGTTTCATGCATGTATTTATTCTGCTACATATAAAAGTAGGCAAGAAACTAAGTTTGGTGTTCCCACACCAACTTAGGTTCACAGAATCACAAGCATACATGCATGCTAACTGCCTCTCAAGTGCTTGGGGAACAAGCAACTTTCAATATCTTTTGTAGAAAGTCATTCAATCTCTTGGAGGAAAAGGTACATCATCATGGACAGAGGAAGGACATGGAACCCAACAATGATGATGACACAGAGGAAACAAATAGACTCCAAGAGGTTGTATTGTTCTCTGACTGATTCTAGTTCAAATATGTTAATTGAAAGTGCAAATGTCCCCTGTTGATTAGTGTCTTTCTAAATTCATTTACTGTCTGCAAGTTTGTTTGTTTTCGTGCTGTTATGGCTTACTAGTCTAAGTGCTTGATTCACTTTCATCTTACTTGAATTCTATGCTTTGTTCCACATGCTTGAATAAAAGAAAAATAACTGTGAAATAGAGAAAGAGTAAAAGTCTGGTATGATATGAGACAAAATAAGATTATGTGGTGGTATGTGCTGGTTCATTAGGTGATTTATAAATAAGGTTGAATGCTGGCATGACTTTGCGATATGAACTTGAGTTACATTTCATGAGACTTGACAAATGAAAAAGGTCCAAAATAAAAGAAAGAAAATGCAAAAGAAAGAAGCAAAAAGAAATACACAAGGCTGGGCACCAATGGCTGCAAATTTGGATAAATGCCTGTGATGTTCTTGTACAAAGATAAGCTTGGATAACTAGGTTCTAAGGGGTGCTTCATCACCCGGCAACTTGGGTTAACTAACCCGGGATTGCCAACCGAAAGTCTACCATCATGAGCTACTTTGAGACAAAGCATTTAGTAACCCAAAGAGGTGCTGGGCATCAATTTCCAAAGAACAAACATAGATGAAAAAAATAAGCTAAATGCCTATGATGTGTGTGTGCTAAGGAAAGGCTTGAGCAAGTAAGCCCATAGGGGTGTTTCAACACCTAGCATCTTGAACTAACTGGGGCGGGAATGTTGGCTGAAAGCTTACTCTAAAAAGCTGCCTTACCACATAACATTAAGCCTCAGCCAAGAAAAAAAAAATCCCAAGCAATAACAAGTCTCATTTTTTATGTAATTCAAGTAAGGATCCAAAGGAATGTTGATGTCTTAGCCCCAGAATAAAAATCCCTAAGATACCATGCATAAAAACCCCGTTTACCAGTATTTAATGTCTTCCAATAAAAGGCTTATACACTTCTCTGCTTCTAGTAATTTTCCTTATGTTTTACTGCTTGCTTGGGGACAAGTAAGGTTTAAGTTTGGTGTTGTGATGACAGGTCATCTTAGCCTAGTTTCACTAGCCTTTTTCCTTTGTTTTCAATAGGTTTTATGCACTTTCTTGAGCCATAGGTAAGCCATTTAGGTAGAATTCCATGTTTTCCTTAGATTCAATCAACCATGGATAAATTGATGCATTTTCATGAGTTTTTGTACCATAATTACTTGAATTTCAAGAAGAAGAAGAAGAACTCTCATGATTATAGCATATCTTTGATACAATTGTTGATTGATGATAGGTGGAAAGAGGTTTGGAAGAAGGTTGAGGAAAAAGGGAATGGCAAAAAGCAAAGAAAGGAACTCATGTTTGAGCTCAAGTTTGCCTCAAACTTGGACTCAAACGTGAGGAAGAGCACAATTTCACCCTGGATGCATGCCAAGTTTGCGCCAACGTTTGCCTCAAACTCGAGTTCAAACGTTGCTCCTCACAGCCTGAAGGGGTATACTTCCAACAGGAATAACTTGAGCTACAGAGCTTCAAATGAGGTAATTCAAAAAGCAATGGAAAGTAGGAATCGAGAGCTTTCCAAGCATATATGGCATTGCATGGTGGACACTAAAATTGAGGGAGAAAACTGCCCCAAAATGTGCATAAACGAACATGGTGTCAACCTGCAGTGAGGCCAACTGACCTCTGCACCTTCGATGGAGTATAACTCGAGCTATGAAGCTCCAAACTATGCACTCCCAATGGCATTGGAAAGTAGACATTCAGGGCTTTCTAACAATATATAATAGTATGGGGTGGACAATGCGTTTGAGCCTCTAGAATCTGGCATTTTCGACCACGTTTGAGGCAAACGTCGCCTCAAACGTTGCACACCAAAGCCAGCGACCCTGTCCTCTTCAAAGGAGCATAACTTGAGTTGTAGATGTCCAATTGAGGTTATTCTATAGTGGGCATAAATTGGCAACGTTGACAAGCGGACAAAGTAGCATCCCAAGACTTGATGTGCAACAAGTGTCAACGTTTGCGTCCAAGTTGGGCCTCAAACTTGGACTCAAACGCCAATGACAGCAAAATGGCCGTTCTGCATAAATCCTTCACGAAGATGTTTGAGTCAACGTTTGCCTCAAACGTTGACTCAAACGTGAAGCACCAACATTCCAAATTGCAAACGGATTTCTTCCCAAGTCAAGAGCAACCATCCGGATCCATCTTCAACCCAATTCCACTCTAAAGCAAACAAAGCCCACATGACTCAAAGGCACACAGAGAAGTTAGATTAGGAATTTCATTTTTGTAAATATTGTTTTCATTTTTCATTTTTATTTTGTAAAAGCCTATATAAAGGCATTAGTTTCATTTCACTGAGGAGGCTAGCTCCACTAAGGAGTAGTAGGATTAGAGAACGCTCTCTTTAATTTTTATTTCTATTTTAAATCTTGGATTGAAAGTGGAAGAAATTCTGTTTTCATTCTCTATCTACAAATTCTCTTTACTTCTTCTGCAATCTTTCTTTTAATTCTCTGCAACTTTTCTCTTGTTGGATCAAGGAAGGACTTGAGATCTAGACTTGTTTTCTAGTCTCCTCCACCCCTGAGATCTTCAACATCCTTTTAATTGCTGCAATTTAGCATCAGTCATTTTCTGTTTTTAATCTTTCAAGCATTTTTACTTTCTGTTGCATTGCTTCCAATTTACATTTCCTGCAATTGCTCTAAGCTCTTATTCACTGCAATTTTGCTTCTCTGCTTACATTGTTCCCAATTTATTCTTCCTGCAATTTAAATTTCCAGTTGCGTGATCTATTGCTCTCTTTAACTTCCAACACCCTAGCCCTTTTACATTTAATACAATTTACATTTCTTGCAATTTAAGTTTCAGCTATTTTACTTTCTTGTTCTTTAAGTTACTTGAAATTTTACTTTCTGCATCTTTTAAATTACTTGCAATCTACTTTCTGTTGGCTACATTTCACACAATTCACTCAATATTAGCTTGACTAAACTAATCACCCACTAAAGTTGCTTGATCCATCAATCCCTGTGGGATCGACCTCACTCTAAGTGAGTTTTACTACTTGATGCGACCCGGTATACTTGCCGGTGAGTTTTAGGTGTTTGGAAATTCATTTTTCCACAAAAACACCATCAACGTCCTTCCCCTCTATTGAGATCTCTGAAACCTTTCCGGATGAGCAACTGTTTGCCATCCAGGAAACACCATGGTTTGCAGATATTGCAAACTATAAAGCTGCAAGATTCATACCAAAGGAGTACAGCAAGCAACAAAAGAAAAAATTAATTACTGATGCAAAGTACTACCTGTGGGATGAACCATATCTCTTTAAGAGATGTACAGATGGAATAATCCATAGGTGTATGCCTAGAGAAGAAGCACAGAAGATCCTATGGCATTGTCATGGATCACAATATGGAGGACATTTCGGAGGTGAGCGAACAGCCACAAAAGTCCTCCAATGTGGCTTCTACTGGCCCACTCTCTATAAAGACTCCCGAGAGTTTGTGCGTAACTGTGACAGCTGCCAGATAGATGGTAATCTGCCTCACAGTTACCCCATGATGACAAGTCATCTTAGCCTAGTTTTACTAGTCTTTTTCCTTTGTTTTTAATAGGTTTTATGCACTTTCTTGCATTGTAAGTAAGTAATTTGGAATGGAATTGCATGATTTCTTTGAATCAATCAACCACCCTTTAATTGATACAAAATCATGAAGTTTAAACTAAAATTAATTGGTTTTAAATGAATTTTAAGCTTTGTGAATTTTGTGATACTTTGATTGGTTGTTTTGATTACTTGTAGGTGAAGAAAAGAAAAAAAATAAGAAAAGCGTAGCCTAAGGAGCATGATCTAAGCAAAGAAAGAAAGCGTGGCTCAAAGAAGGAGAAGCGTGGATGCATTCAAGAAACAAGAGCATAAAGCTCTTGCCAAGATCATTAAAGCTCTTGTGAAGAGCTTTCATTCAAATAATCAAGAGCCAAGAGCTTAAAAGCTCTTGCTAAGAGCTTTATCAAAAGCACATGGAAGAAGGAAGCAAGGCAAGCTCACATGTAAAGCTCTTGCCAAGAGCTTTGCCCAAGAGCTTTTTCGGGCATGCTTTGAAGAAAATCAAGGAAGAAAAGCTCACTAATGTACTCACCAAAGTTTGAACTCAAGACCAAAGGGAGAGAGTGAAGCGCTACTTTACAAGAAAAATAAGCCAAAATTGGCTTGTTTTCACTCCATGGGGTTCGAGCCATGTTCCTCAAGGAAGCAAAGCTTTAGGCGCTACTCTTGTGCCATGAAAAATGGGCAGCTTTTGCACTCCCCAAGGATTGAACCGGGCTCCTCAAGGAAGGGAGACTTTGGGCGCTACCTTTGTGCCAAGGAAAATGAGCAACAAGTGCTTCACCCAAGGCTTGAACCAGGAACCTCAAGGACAGCCAAAGCTCTTGCAAAGAGCTTTGTTATCTTGTCACAAGGGAAGGACCGTGTGCACTTAAACAAGGAAGGGAACCAAAGCTCTTGGCCAAAGCTCTTGCCAAGAGCCGAACCTTCCCCTGGGAGTTGCACCATGGGCTGAAAATTGAACTAAAAATCCAAATTAATTCATTTCTTCACCAATTATGAGAGCCCACCCAAATTCTTATATCCAAATTAGGAAGTGTATAAATAGGTGTTAGTTTGATTTAGTAGGGACTTTTTATCTTTTTGCTTCTTTTAATTTTCATTTTTGTAATTTTGAGACTTTTACTTTGAATTTGGATCTTGGAGAATTTGGAAGGAGAATTGATCTCTCTTCTTCCTTGTTCTTGCTTGAGTACTCTTTACTTCTTGCTTTGGATCTTGGGTGGAGAATTGAAGAAATTTTGTTTCAATCTCACCTTGAGATTTCTTGTTTACTTTCTGCATAATTCTAGAATTGTGCTTTGAATTCAATTCTGTTTACTGATTTCATTCTTCTATTCCTTTTGCAATTTACTTTTCCAATTTCATTTTGCAATTGTTCTTGTTGGATCAAGGAAGGATTTGAGATCTAGACTTGTTTTCTAGTCTCTTCCACTCTTGAGATCTTCAATATTCTTTTAATTGCTGCAATTAAGCATCAGTCACTTTCTGTTTTAATTCTCAAAGTATTTTTACTCTTCTGTTTGAAATTTACTTCAATTCAATTCATCTTTTGCTCTTCTGTTTGTTGCAATTTACTTCTACTTATTTAAATTCTGTAATCCAAACTCTCAATCCCTTTTATAATTCCAATAATTTATATTTCTTGCACTTTAAGATTCAGTTATTTATATTTCTTGCAATCTAAGCTTCTACAATTTAATTTACTTATTCTTTAAGATTCAGCACTTTTATTTTCTGTTCTCTTTAATTTAGTGCAATTCTTCCTTCTCCCTTTACAATTCATGCAATTTAGCTTCTGTCAATTATAAACCACTCAACCAATACTTGATTCGCTTGACTAAATCAACCGCTAAACTAAAATTGATCAATCCTTCAATCCCTGTGGGATCGGCCTCACTCATGTGAGTTATTATTACTTGATGCGACCCGGTACACTTGCCGGTGAGTTTTATATTGGATCATTTTCCACACATCACCCCATGCCTTAGCAAGGGATCTTAGAGATTGAGTTGTTTGACGTATGGGGTATTGACTTTATGGGGCCTTTCCTACCATCATACCCAAATACTTATATTCTGGTGGCAGTCGACTATGTATCCAAATGGGTAGAGGCCATCGCAACACCCACCAATGATACTAAGACAGTGCTGAAGTTCCTCCAGAAGCATATCTTCAGCAGGTTTGGTGTCCCTAGAGCACTAATCAGTGATGGGGGCACTCACTTCTGCAACAAATAGCTTTACTCTGCTATGGTCCGATATGGAATTAGCCACAAGGTGGTAACTTCGTATCATCCACAGACAAATGGGCAAGCTGAAGTCTCTAATAGAGAAATAAAAAGAATCCTAGAACGAACTGTAAGTACCCGTAGAAAGGATTGGGCAAGAAGCTTGGATGACGCTCTATGGGCATACAGATTAGCATTCAAGACTCCTATAGGGACCTCTCCATACCAGCTTGTGTATGGTAAGGTCTGTCATCTGCCCGTGGAACTGGAGCATAAGGCCTACTGGGCAACCAGATTCCTAAACTTTGATGCCAAATTAGCTGGAGAAAAAAGATTGCTCTAGCTAAATGAGTTAGAGGAATTCAGACTCACTGCCTTCGAAAATGCCAAGCTTCACAAAGAGAAAGCAAAAAGGTGGCATGACAGAAAGCTATCATCTAGAGTCTTTGAACCAGGACAGAAGGTTCTGCTGTTTAACTCTAGGCTCAGATTATTCCCCGGGAAACTGAAATCCCGGTGGAGGGGACCATATGTGATTACAAGTGTGTCACCATATGGCTATGTGGAGCTTCAAGACATTGATTCTAATAAGAAGTTCATTGTTAATGGACAGAGAGTCAAGCATTATCTTGAAGGCAATTTTGAGCAAGAATACTCAAAGCTGAGACTAGATTAAAAGCTCAGCAAGATCCAGCTAAAGACAATAAATAATCATGTGGAGTCACAGAAATCAAAGAAAAGTCAAAAACAGCATTAAAACAGCTCACCCTGGAGGAAGAGCTTACTGGCGTTTAAACGCCAGTAAGAAGCATCTGACTGGCATTTAACGCCAGAAAGAAGCATCAAGATGGCGTTAAACGCCAGAAACAAGCCCCAAGTTGGCGTTCAACGCCAAGAAAGGGGAAAAGGTGGCGTTTAACGCCAAAAATAAGCAGCAGTCTGGCGTTAAATGCCAGGATTGCACACTAAAGGCGTTTTGCATGCCTCAATGGAGCAGGGATGCTAAGTCCTTGATCCCTCAGGATCTGTGGACCCCACAGGATCCCCACCTACCTCACCATTCCAATTCAAATCATTCCCGTCCCAAACCCACATATTCACACACCTTCATCTCCTCCACTTCTCCTTCTACTCCCTTCTATCTTTTTTTGCTCGAGGACGAGCAAACCTTTTAAGTTTGGTGTGGAAAAAAGCGTTGCTTTTTATTTTTCCATAACCATTTATGACACCTAAGGCCGGAAAAACCTCTAGAAAGAGGAAAAGGAAGGCAGTTGCTTTCACCCTCGAGTCATAAGAGATGGAGAGGTTCATCTCAAGGGTCCATAGTTCAGTGGTAGAGCATTTGACTGCAGATCAAAGAGCCATGAGGGAGGAGCAACAAAGGCAAGGAAGAGACATAGAGGAGCTCAAGAGCACCATTAGTTCTTCAAGAGGAAGAAGACTCCACCCTCACTAAGGTGGACCCGTTCCTTAATCTCCTTGTCTATTTGTTTTTCTGTTTTTCGATTTATATGCTTTATGTTTTATCTATGTTTATATCTTTATTACATGATCATTAGTGTCTAGTGTCTATGTCTTAAAGATATGAATGTCCTATGAATCCATCTCCTTTCTTAAATGAAAAATGTTTTCTGAAAAAGAAAAAGAAGTACATGAATTTCGAATTTTAAAATAATTTAATTATTTTGATGTGGTGGCAATACTTTTTGTTTTCTGAATGAATGCTTGAACAGTGCATATTTTTGAATTTGTTGTTTATGAATGTTAAAATTGTTGGCTCTTGAAAGAATAATGGAAAAGGAGAAATGTTATTGATAATCTGAAAAATAAAAAAAATGATTCTTGAAGCAAGAAAAAGCAGTGAATAGAAAGCTTGAAAAAAAAGGGGGGCAAAAAAAAAGAAAAAGAAAGAAAAAGAAAAAAAGTAAGCAGAAAAAGCCAATAGCCCTTTAAACCAAAAGGCAAGGGTAAAATCCTGGCCTAAGAGGCTAAACCAAGCTGTCCCTAACCATGTGCTTGTGGCGTGAAGGTGTCAAGCGAGAAGCTTGAGACTGAGCGGTTAAAGTCGTGGTCCAAAGAAAAAAGAGTGTGCTTAAGAGCTCTGGACACCTCTAACTGGGGACTTTAGCAAAGCTGAGTCACAATCTGAAAAGGTTCACCCAGTTATGTGTCTGTGGCATTTATGTATCCGGTGGTAATACTGGAAAACAAAATGCTTAGGGTCACGGCCAAGACTCATAAAGTAACTGTGTTCAAGAATCAACATACTGAACTAGGAGAATCAATAATACTATCTGAATTCTGAGTTCCTATAGATGCCAATCATTCTGAACTTCAAAGGATAAAGTGAGATGCCAAAACTGTTCAGAAGCAAAAAGCTAATAGCCCCGCTCATCTAATTAAGACTGATCTTCATAGATATTTTTGGAATTTATTGTATATTCTCTTCTTTTTATCCTACTTTGATTTTAGTTTCTTGGGGACAAGCAACAATTTAAGTTTGGTGTTGTGATGAGCGGATAATTTATACGCTTTTTGGCATTATTTTTAGGTAGTTTTTAATATGTTTTAGTCACTTTTTATTATATTTTTATTATTTTTTAAATAAAAATCACATTTCTGGACTTTACTATGAGTTTTTGTGTTTTTCTGTGATTTCAGGTAGTTTCTGGCTGAAATTGAGGGACCTGAGCAAAAATCTGATTCAAAGGCTGAAAAAGGACTGCAGATGCTGTTGAATTCTGACCTCCCTGCACACGAAATGGATTTTCTGGAGCTACAGAAGCCCAATTGGCACGCTCTCAATTGCGTTGGAAAGTAGACATCCAGGGCTTTCCAGAAATATATAATATTCCATACTTTCCTCAAAGATAAACGATTTAAACGGGCATTTAACGCCAGTTCCATGTTCCATTTTGGCGTTAAACGCCAGAAACAGGTTACAAGTTGGAGTTAAACGCCCAAAACAGGTTACAACCTGGCATTTAACTCCAGAAACAGCCTAGGCACGTGTAAAGCTCAAGTCTCAGCCCTAGCACATACCAAGTGGGCCCTGGAAGTGGATTTCTGCATTATCTATCGTAGTTTACTCATTTTCTGTAAACCTAGGTTACTAGTTTAGTATTTAAACAACCTTTAGAGATTTATTTTGCATCTCATGACATTTTTAGATGTAAAATTTGTATCTTAGACGGTATGAGTCTCTAAACTCCATTGTTGGGGGTTAGGAGCTCTGCTGTGTCTCGATGAATTAATGCAACTATTTCTGTTTTCTATTCAAACACGCTTGTTTCTATCTAAGATATTCATTCGCACTTCAATATGATGAATGTGATGATCCATGACACTCATCACCATTCTCAACCTATGAACGCGTGCCTGACAACCACCTCCGTTCTACCTTCGTTCTCTTGAAGCTCGTCATAGCCATCCCTTCCCAGATCCTACTCGAAATACCACAGACAAGGTTTAGACTTTCTGGATCTCAAGAATGGCTGCCAATAATTCTAGCCTATACCACGAAGACTCTGATCGTAGATCAAGAGGCTAAGAGATACACATTTAAGCTTGTTTACATGTAGAACGGAAGTGTTTGTCAGGCCCGCATTCATAAGTGAGAATGATGATGAGCGTCACATAATCATCACATTCATCATGTTCTTGTGTGCGAATGAATATCTTAGAGAAGAAATAGGCTTGAGTTGAATAGAAAAACAATAGTACTTTGCATTAATTCATGAGGAACAACAGAGCTCCACACCTTAATCTATAGTGTGTAGAAACTGTACCGTTGAAAATGCATAAGTGATAATGGTCCAGGCATGGCGGAATGGCCAGCCTCCCAAAGAGGGTTCAATCATCAAAAAATGATCAAAAGATTTCTAACACAATAGTAAAAAGTTCTATTTATACTAAACTAGTTACTAGGGTTACAGAAATAAGTAAATGATGCAGAAATCCACTTCTGGGCCCACTTGGTGTGTACTTAGGCTGAGCATTGAAGCTTTCATGTGTAGAGGTCTTCCTTGGAGTTAAACGCCAGTTTGTAACTTGTTTCTGGCGTTTAACTTTGCTTTGCAAACTGTTTCTGGCGTTTAACGCCAAAATAGGGCAAAGAGCTGGCGTTGAACGCCAGTTTGCATCGTTTAAACTTGGGAAAAGTATGGACTATTATATATTGCTGGAAAGCCATGGATGTCTACTTTCCAACGCAATTGAGAGCGCGTCATTTAAACTTCTGTAGCTCCAGAAAATCCACTTTGAGTGCAGGGAGGTCAGAATCCAACAGCATCTACAGTCCTTCTTCAGCCTCTGAATTTGATTTTTGATCAAGTCCCTCAATTTCAGCCAGAAAATACCTGAAATCACAAAAAAACACACAAACTCATAGTAAAGTCTAGAAATGTGATTTTTATTTAAAAACTTATAAAAATATACTAAAAACTAACTAAATCATACTAAAAACTATATAAAAATAATGCCAAAAAGCGTATAAATTATCCGCTCATCACAACACCATACTTAAATTGTTGCTTGTCCCCAAGCAACTGAAAGTCAAATAGGATAAAAAGAAGAGAATATACTATAAATTCCAAAATATCAATGAAACTTAGCTCCAATCAGATGAGCGGGACTAGTAGCTTTTTGTCTCTTGAATAGTTTTGGCATCTCACTTTATCCATTAAAGTTCAGAATGATTGGCATCTATAGGAACTTAGAATTTAGATAGTGTTATTGATTCTCCTAGTTCAGTATGTTGATTCTTGAACACAGCTACTTTATGAGTCTTGGCCGTGGCCCTAAGCACTCTGTTTTCCAGTATTACCACCGGATACATATATGCCACAGACACATAACTGGGTGAACCTTTTCAGATTGTGACTCAGCTTTGCTAAATTCCCCAATTAGAGGTGTCCAGGGTTCTTAAGCATACTCTTTTTTTGCTTTGGACCTTGACTTTAACCGCTCAGTCTCAAGTTTCACTTGACACCTTCACGCCACAAGCACATGGTTAGGGACAGCTTGGTTTAGCCGCTTAGGCCAGGATTTTATTCCTTTAGGCCCTCCTATCCAGTGATGCTCAATGCCTTGGATCCTTTTTATTACCCTTGCCTTTTGGTTTTAAGGGCTATTGGCTTTTTGCTCTTACCTTTTGGTTTAAAGAGCTTTTGGCTTTTTTCTGCTTGCTTTTTCTTTTTCTTTCACTTTTTTTTTCTCCATTTTTTCTTTTCTCTCTTCTTTTTTTTTCGCAAGCTTTTGTATTCACTGCTTTTTCTTGCTTCAAGAATCAATTTTATGATTTTTTAGATTATCAATAACATTTCTCCTTTTTCATCATTCTTTCAAGACCCAACATATTTAACATTCATAGACAACAATATCAAAAGACATATGCACTGTTCAAGCATTCATTCAGAAAACAAAAAGTATTGTCACCACATCAAAATAATTAAACTAGTTTCAAGGATGAATTCAAAACCCTATACTTCTTGTTCTTTTGTTTTTAAAACATTTTTCATTTAAGAGAGGTGATGGATTCATAGGACATTCATAGCTTTAATATATAGACACTTAAACACTAATGATCATATAGTAAAGACACAAACATAAATAAAACATAAGGCTCAAAAACCGAAAAACAGGAAAATAAGAACAAGGAGATTAAGGAACGGGTCTACCTTAGTGAGGGTGGCGTCTTCCTTTTCTTGAAGAACCAATGGTGCTCTTGAGCTCCTCTATGTCTCTTCCTTGTCTTTGTTGCTCCTCCCTCATAGCTCTTTGATCTTCTCTAATCTCATAGATAATGATGGAGTACTTTTGGTTTTCCATCCTTAGTTGTCCCATGTTGGAACTTAATTCTCCTAGGAAGGTGTTGATTTGCTCCCAATAATTTTGTGGAGGGATGTGCATCCCTTGAGGCATCTCAGGAATTTCATGGTGAAGAATTTCTTCATGCTCTTGTTGAGGTCCATGATCTCTTGTTTGCAGTCAAATGCACTTCTACTAAGCTATGGACCCTTGAGATGAATCTCTCCATCTCCCATGACTCAGAGGTGGAAGCAATTGCCTTCCTTTTCCTCTTTCTTGAGGTTTCTCTGGCCTTAGGTGCCATTGATGGTTATGGAAAAACAAAAAGCAATGCTTTTACCACACCAAACTTAAAAGGTTTGCTCGTCCCTGAGCAAAAGAAGAAAGAAAGTAGTAGAAGAAGAAGAAAATGGAGGAGATGGAGGGAGATAGTGTTGAGGGGTTTATATAGGGGTGGGGTGGGTAGTAGGTTTCGGCCATTAGGGTTGGGATTGGGAGGGAAAATAATTTGAATTTTGGAGGTAGGTGGGGTTTATGGGGAAGAGTGGTTAAGGGTATTTGGGGAAGATGTTTGGAGGTGATTGGTGAAGGGTATTTGGGAAAGAGAGTTATGAAAAGATGTGAAGAGGAGAGAAGAAGAGGTGGGGTAGGTGGAGATCCTGTGGGGTCCACAGATCTAGTGGGGTCAAGGATTTAGCATCCCTGCTCCAATTAAGCATGCAAAACGCCCTTAGAATGCATGTCTGGCGTTAAATGCCAGCTTGCTGCTTGTTTCTAGCGTTTAACGCCAATTCCATGCTCTGTTCTGGCGTTAAACGCCAGTCTGGTGCTTGTTTTTGGCGTTTAATGCCAGACAGATGCTTGTTTCTGGCATTTAAATGCCAGAATGCTCTTCTTCCAGGGTGTGCTGTTTTTCATTCTGTTTTTGATTTTCCAGCAGTTTTTATGACTTCACATGATCATCAACCTAAAGAAAACATAAAATAACAATAGAAAATAAATAGATATAGTTAAATAACATTGGGTTACCTCCCAACAAGCGCTTCTTTAATGTCAATAGCTTGATAGTGAGCTCTCATGGAGCCTCACAGATATTCAGAGCATTGTTGGGACCTCCCAACACCAAACTTAGAGTTTGAATGTGGGGGTTCAACACCAAACTTAGAGTTTGACTGTGGGGGCTTTGGTTGACTCTACAGTGAGAGAAGCTTTTCATGCTTCTTCTCCTTGGTTACAGAAGGAGATCCTTGAGTTTTAAACACAAGGTTATCCTCATTTAGTTGAAGGACCAACTCTCCTCTTTCCACATCAATCATAGCTTTTGCTGTGGCTAGGAAGGGCCTTCCAAGGATGATGGATTCATCCTCATCCTTCCCAGTGTCTAGGATTATGAAATCAGCAGGGATGTAAAGGCCTTCAACCTTTACTAACACGTCCTCTACTAGTCCATAAGCCTGTTTCATGGATTTGTCTGCCATCTCTAATGAGAATTTGGCAGCCTGTACCTCAAAGATTCCTAGTTTCTCCATTACAGAGATTGGCATTAAGTTTATGCCTGACCCCAGGTCACACAGAGCCTTCTCAAAGGTCATGGTGCCTATGTTACAGGAAATTAGGAATTTACCAGGATCCTGTTTCTTTTGAGCAATGGAGGTTCATCCTCCCAAGTCTCATTACCAAATAATTTGGCATTCAGCTTCATGATTGCTCCTAAATATTGAGCAACTTGCTCTTCAGCAATGTCTTCATCTTCTTCAAAAGATGAATAGTCATCAGAGCTCATGAATGGTAAAAGGAGGTTCAATGGAATCTCTATGGTCTCTAGATGAGCCTCAGATTCCTTTGGTTCCTCAAAGGGAAACTCCTTATTGGTCAGTAAACGTCTCAGGAGGTCTTCCTCACTAGGATTCACGTCCTTCTCCTCCTTTCTGGGTTCGGCCACACCAAGTAAGGTTATGGCCTTGCACTCTCTTTTTGGATTCTCTTCTGTATTGCTTGGGAGAGTACTAGGAGGAGTTTCAGTGACTCTTTTACTCAGCTGGCCCACTTGTTAGTTTTGACAGAGAAACTATGAACTATATTAAAATTATTCGCTCATCACAACACCAAACTTAAATTGTTGCTTGTCCCCAAGCAACTGAAAATCAAATAGGATAAAAAGAAGAGAATATACTATAAATTCCAAAATATCAATGAAACTTAGCTCCAATCAGATGAGCGGGACTAGTAGCTTTTTGTCTCTGAACAGTTTTGGCATCTCACTTTATCCCTTGAAGTTCAGATTGATTGGCATCTATAGGAACTCAGAATTCAGATAGTGTTATTGATTCTCCTATTTCAGTATGTATATTCTTGAATACAGCTACTTTATGAGTCTTGGCTGTGACCCTAAGCACTTTGTTTTTTCCAGTATTACCACCGGATACATAAATGCCACAGACACATAATTGGGTGAACCTTTTCAGATTGTGACTCAGCTTTGCTAGAGTCCCCAATTAGAGGTGTCCAGGGTTCTTAAGCACACTCTGTTTTTGCTTTGGACCTCGAATTTAACCGTTCAGTCTCAAGTTTTCACTTGACAGCTTCACGCCACAAGCACATGGTTAGGAATAGCTTGGTTTAGCTGCTTAGGCCAGGATTTTATTCCTTTAGGCCCTCATATCCACTGATACTCAAAGCCTTGGATTCTTTTTACCCTTGCCTTTTGGTTTTAAGGGCTATTGGCTTTTTCTGCTTGCTTTTTCTTTTTCTTTCTCTTTTTTTTCCGCCATTTTTCTTTTCTTTTTTTTTTCGCAAGCTTTTGTATTCACTGCTTTTTCTTGCTTCAAGAATCAATTTTATGATTTTTCAGATGATAATAACATTTCTCCTTTTTCATCATTCTTTCAAGAGCCAACATATTTGACATTCATAAACAACAAATTTAAAAGACATATGCACTGTTCAAGCATTCATTCAGAAAACAAAAAGTATTGTCACTACATCAAAATAATTAAACAAATTTCAAGGATGAATTCGAAACCATGTACTTCTTGTTCTTTTGTAGTTAAAACATTTTTCATTTAAGAAAGGTGATGGATTCATAGGACATTCATAACTTTAAGGCATAGACTCTAATCTTTATTTATTATTTAATAGAAATAATATAAAATAGGCATAAAAGCAAAAATTTAGTAATAAAAGAAAAGAAACTAAAGACATAAAGACAAATGACTCTAATTTTAATACTCATGTACTCTTAAAATAGATAAAAAGTTATCACAGAGTTAGGATTCAACAACCTTTATTTTGGGAGGTAGATGCCTCTTTAGTCTGTGGGGTGCTTGGCCCTTCAAGAGAGAGCTTCTGGCGCTTCAGTTCTTTCAGTTCACACCTTTGCTCTTCTTGTTCCCTAAGCAGTTTGCAGAGTATGCTATTTTGATTTTGCTGTTCTTCCTTCAGTTGATCCATAGCTTCTTGCAACTTGATGATAGATGCTTCTAGGTGCCCCCAATATTCAAATTGAGGAATTTCCGGGAGGAACTCCTGTGCTCTCCTCTTGATGGGGTCGTCCTGCACTTGTCCTTCCATTTAATTTTTGGTAATTGGTTGCTCAACTGAGATATATTCATCTACTCCTATTTTTACTCCAGCATCTTTACATAACAGAGAGATTAAGCTTGGATAGGCCAATTTGGCATCTTTGGAGTTCTTGTTTGCAATTTTGTAAATTTCACAAGAAATCAGCTGATGAACTTCCACTTCTTTTTCCAGCATAATGCAATGAATCATCACTACTCTTCTGATGGTGACTTCAAAGCGGTTGCTAGTTGGCAGTATAGAGTGCCCAATAAAGTCCAGCCAGCCTCTGGCGACTGGTTTGAGATCTCCTCTCTTGAGTTGGTTTGGGACACCGTTTGTGTTGGTTGTCCATTTGGCTCCAGGGAGGCATATGTCCTCTAGATTTTGTCCAAGCTCTGATTTGGTCTCATCATTCTCCTATTAAAGGAGTCTGGGTTATCTTGCAATTGAGGCAGCTTGAAGATCTCCCTTATTTTGTCAGGGTGGGTATGAACAATCTTCCCTCTGACCAGAGTTCTATAGTCATAGAATGCAGTTCCAGCTATTCTCTGCCTGTCTGTCTACCACAGATTAGAGTAGAATTCCTGAACCATGTTTCTTCCCACCTTTGTCTCAGGATTAGCTAGGACTTCCCAGCTCCTGTTTCGAATTTGCTCTTGGATCTCCGGATATTCGTCTTCTTTCAGATCAAATTTAACTTCCGGGATCACTGACCTTAGACCCATTATTTTGTAGTAATGGTCTGAATGTTCTTTGGTTAAGAACTTTCCTTGATTCCAAAGTGGTTTTGGAATATTCTCTTTCTTGCCTCTTGAGTTGGTTTGTTTTCCCTTAGGAGCCATGATCTTGGTGGGTATTGGCTTAGTGATCACGGATAAACACACTAAACTTAGAGGTTTGCTTGTTCTCAAGCAAAAGAAAGGAAAGGAGAGGGATAGAGGGAGAGCCAAGTTCGAATTGTGGAGGAGAGAGGGGAGGCCGAACGAGGATTTAAAGGGAAGGGGGTGGATTTTTGAAATTTTTTTGAAAAAGATATGATAGAAAATGTGATTTGGAAAAGATAAGTAAGATAGGAAAAGATGTAATTTAAAATTGAAAAGATATGAAAGATATTTGAAAAAGATAGATTTGTTCTAAAAATATTGTGAAGATTTAAAAAAGATATTGATGAATTTGAAAAAAAATTTTTGAAAAAGATAGATTTGTTTTGAAAAAGATTTGAGAAAAGGTTGAAGAAGGATTGAGAAAGATTTAATTTTAGGATTAAGATATTTTAAAAATTTTTGGAAAAAAAGTTTGAAAAATGAAAGTATGGGAACATGTTTATGCAAGAAAAATGGATGGAAATCTGAAAATTTGAAAAAAATCAAGTTAGGAACAAAAACTTCCCCCCCTCCACAATCCTGGCCTTAAACGCCTAACTGCTGCATGTTTTGGGCATTTAATGCCCATCTGTAGCTTCTTTTGGGCGTTTAACGCCCAGCTATTGCTTCTGGCTGGCGTTAAACGCCAGAATCCTTTGTCACTGGGCATTTTTCTGAACGCCCAGGATGCTGTAAGTGTGGCGTTAAACGCCCAGAATGGCACCCATTCTGGCGTTTAACGCCCAAATATACCTCTTACTGGCGTTTTTTTTTTGCTAGTGAGCTCCTTCTCCCTGTTTTGCATTCTGAATCCTTCTATACCCCTGTGAACTTATGCAATTGATTCTTTACCTTGAAGATCATCTATATTAAACTTGTATAATTAAAAATAAATAAAAATAAAAATAATAATAAAAAAAGTTTAGCTAATGGCTGGGTTGCCTCCCAGCAAGCGCTTCTTTATTGTCTTTAGCTGGACCTTGCTGAGCTTTCAATCTAGCCTCAGCCTTGAGCACTCTTGCTCAATATTGCCTTCAAGATAATGCTTGATTCTCTGTCCATTAACAATGAACTTCTTATTAGAATCAATGTCTTGAAGCTCCACATAGCCATATGGTGACACACTTGTAATCACATATGGTCCCCTCCACCGGGATTTCAGTTTCCCGGGGAATAGCCTGAGCCTAGAGTTAAACAGCAAAACCTTCTGTCCTGGTTCAAAGACTCTAGATGACAGCTTTCTGTCATGCCACCTTTTTGCTTTTTCTTTGTAAAGCTTGGCATTTTCGAAAGCAGTGAGTCTGAATTCCTCTAGCTCATTCAGCTGGAGCAATCTTTTTTCTCCAGCTAATTTGGCATCAAAGTTTAGGAATCTGGTTGCCCAGTAGGCCTTATGCTCCAGTTCCACGGGCAAATGACATGCCTTACCATACACAAGCTGGTATGGAGAGGTCCCTATAAGAGTCTTGAATGCTGTTCTGTAAGCCCACAGAGCATCATCCAAGCTTCTCGCCCAATCCTTTCTACGGTTACTCACAGTCCGTTCCAGGATTCTTTTTAGTTCTCTATTAGAGACTTCAGCTTGCCCATTTGTCTATAGATGATATGGAGTTGCCACCTTGTGGTTAATGCCATACCGGACCATAGCTGAGTAAAGCTGTTTGTTGCAGAAGTGAGTGCCCCCATCACTGATTAGTACTCTAGGGACACCAAACCTACTGAAGATATGTTTCTAGAGGAACTTCAGCACTGTCTTAGTATCATTAGTGGGTGTGGCAACGGCCTCTACCCATTTGGATACATAGTCGACTGCCACCAGAATATAAGTGTTTGAGTATGATGGTGGGAAAGGCCCCATGAAGTCAATACCCCATACGTCAAATAACTCAATCTCCAAGATTCCTTGTTGAGGCATGGCATAACCATGAGGCAGATTACCAGCTCTCTGGCAACTGTCACAGTTACGTACAAACTCTCGGGAATCTTTATAGAGGGTAGGCCAGTAGAAGCCACATTGGAGGACCTTAGTGGCTATTCGCTCACCTCCGAAATGGCCTCCATATTGTGACCCATGGCAATGCCATAAAATCTTCTATGCTTCTTCTCTAGGCACACACCTACGGATTATTCTGTCTGCACATCTCTTAAAGAGACAGGGCTCATCCCACAAGTAGTACTTTGCATCAGTAATTAATTTTTTCTTTTGTTGCCTGCTGTACTCCTTGGGTATGAATCTTGCAGCTTTATAGTTTGCAATGTCTGCGAACCATGGTGTTTCCTGAATGGCAAATAATTGTTCATCCGGAAAGGTTTCAGAGATCTCAATAGAGGGAAAGGACGCCCCTTCTACTGGTTCTATCCTGGACAGATGATCAGCCACTTGGTTTTCTGTCCCTTTTCTATCTCTTATTTCTATATCAAACTCTTGCAGAAGAAACACCCATCTTATGAGCCTGGGTTTTGAATCCTGCTTTGTAAGTAGATATTTAAGAGCAGCATGGTCAGTGTACACAATCACTTTTAATCCTACTAAGTATGATCTAAACTTGTCAATGGCATAAACCACTACAAGCAATTCTTTTTCTGTGGTTGTGTAATTTTTCTGGGCATCATTTAAAACACGGCTAGCATAATAAATGACATGTAGAAGCTTGTCATGCCTCTGCCCCAATACTGCACCAATGGCAAGGTCACCGGCATCACACATTAGTTCGAATGGTAATGTCTAGTCTGGTGCAAAAATAACTGGTGTTGTGACCAGCTTAGCTTTCAAAGTTTCAAACGCCTACAGACACTCTGTGTCAAACACAAATGGCATGTCAGCAGCTAGCAGGTTGCTCAGAGGTCTTGCAATTTTTGAAAAATCCTTTATAAACCTCCTGTAGAATCCTGCATGCCCCAGAAAGCTTCTGATTGCCTTAACATTGGTGGGTGGTGGTAATTTTTCAATTACTTCAACTTTAGCTTGATCCACCTCTATTCCCTTGTTTGAAATTTTATGCCCAAGGACAATCCCTTCAGTCACCATAAAGTGACATTTTTCCCAGTTTAAAACTAGGTTAGTCTCTTGGCATCTTTTCAGAACAAGTGCTAAATGGTTAAGGCAGGAGCTGAATGAGTCTCCAAATACTGAAAAGTCATCCATGAAGACTTCTAAGAATTTTTCTACCATATTAGAGAAGATAGAGAGCATGCATCTCTGAAAGGTTGCAGGAGCATTACACAGCCCAAATGGCATCCTTCTGTAGGCAAATACTCCAGACGGACATGTGAATGCTGTTTTCTCTTGATCCTGGGGATCTATTGCAATTTGGTTGTAGCCTGAATAGCCCTCCAAAAAGCAGTAATAATCATGACCTGCTAACCTTTCTAGCATCTGGTCTATGAATGGTAAAGGAAAATGATCCTTTCTGGTGGCTGTATTGAGCCTTCTGTAGTCAATACACATGCGCCACCCTGTAACTGTTCTTGTAGGAACCAGTTCATTTTTTTCATTATGAACCACTGTCATGCCTCCCTTTTTGGGGACAACTTGGACAGGGCTCACCCAGGGGCTATCAGAAATAGGATAAATAATCCCAGCCTCCAGTAACTTGGTGACCTCTTTCTGCACCACCTCCTTCATGGCTAGTTTTAGCCGCCTCTATGGTTGAACCACTGGCTTAGCATCATCCTCCAATAGGATCTTGTGCATGCATCTAGCTGGGCATATGCCCTTAAGGTCACTTATGGACCATCCAAGAGCTGTCTTGTGTGTCCTTAGCACTTGAAGTAGTGCTTCCTCTTCCTGTGGATTTAAAGCAGAGCTTATGATCACCGGAACAGTGTCACATTCTCCCAGAAATGTATATTTCAGGAATG
This sequence comes from Arachis ipaensis, assembly GCF_059453495.1. Taxonomy (NCBI): domain Eukaryota; kingdom Viridiplantae; phylum Streptophyta; class Magnoliopsida; order Fabales; family Fabaceae; genus Arachis; species Arachis ipaensis. The sequence continues at coordinate 59,577,935 of NC_142438.1, forward strand.
GTGGTAGTGGTTTGAGCTCGGGTTTAGGAGGTTTTTCCTCTTCCTGAGGAATTTCCAGAGGCTCTATTATTTCCTCTGAATCCTCTAAATCAGGCTGAGCATCTTTGAAGATGTCTTCTAGCTCTGATTCGAGACTCTCAGCTATGTTGATCTCCTCTACCAAAGAGTCAATAAGCTTTTCTGGGAAGCTTTTCAGAATGACTGCACTGCGTTCTTCAGTGAGGAGAACTCTTTCAGTTTCTCTCTAATCCTTCTTATGACTCAAGATCTCTTTCATGAACTTGGCATAAGAGGGTATTTGCTCAAGTGCCTCTACAAACGGAATCTTGATTTCAAGAGTCCTAAGATAGTCTGCAAAGTGGGCAAATTGCTTATCCTGCTCCTCTTTGCGGAGTTTTTGAGGATAAGGCATCTTGGCTTTGTATTCCTCAACCTTAGTTGCTGTAGGTTTATTTCCTACAGAGGTGGTTGGAGAAGCCTTTTTGGAGGGGTTGCTATCTGCACTTGTGTGTGTCTGATCCCTCACTGGCATTTGAATGCCAGGGTTAGAAGCTGGATTGGCGTTGGACGCCAACTCCTTACCTGTTTCTGGCGTTTGAATGCCAGAACTGAGCTTCCATTGGGCGTTTAACGCCAACTCCTTGCCTGTTTCTGGCGTTTGAACGCCAGAACTGCGCGTGGGTTGGGCATTTAACGCCAACTTTGTATCCTTTTCTGGCGTTTGAACGCCAGAGTTATTCCTCTCTGGGCTCTTACTGTCCTCAGAGGGATTTTGGGTAATATTTTGCTCATCCTCTATCAGTTGTTCTTTTCTTAGCTTTCTGCTGCTCTGAAGTGAGGTATTTAATGTTTTTCCACTTCTTAATTGAACTGCTTGGCACTCCTCTGTTATCTGTTTTGATAACTGCTGTTTTGTCTGATTCAATTGTGATTCCATATCCTTGTTAGCAATTTTGGTCTCTTGTAGCATCTCCTTCAATTCTGCTAACTGCCTTGTTATAGAAGATAGCTGCTAATTGAGTTCAGCAACTTGTTCCTGAGGGCCAAAGTCAGTCAATACTGCCTTAGCTTCTTCTTTCATGGAGGACTTATTATTTATGTACAGATGCTGATTTCTAGCAACTATATCGATGAACTCTTGAGCCTCTTCAATAGTTTTCCTCATATATATAGATCCACCAGCTGAGTGGTCTAGAGATATCTGAGCTCTTTCTATAAGCCCATAGTAGAAGATGTCTAATTGTACCCACTCTAAAAATATTTCAGAGGGGCATTTCCTTAGCATCCCTCTGTACCTCTTCCAGGCATTATAAAGGGATTCATCATCCTTTTGTTTAAAGCCTTGGATGTCTAGCCTTAGCTGTGTCATCTTTTTTGGAGGGAAATATTGATTCAGGAATTTGTCTGATAACTGTTTCCATGTTCTTATGCTTGCTGTGGGTTGGTTATTTAACCACCTTTTAGCTTGATCCTTTACAGCAAACGAAAATAGTAACATCCTGTATACATCCTGATCTACCTCCTTGTCACGTATTGTGTCAGCAATTTGCAAGAATTGTGCCAGAAACTCAGTAGGTTCTTCCTGTGGAAGATCGGAATACTGACAGTTTTGCTGCACCATGACAATGAGCTGAGGGTTTAGCTCAAAACTGCCTACTTTGATGGGGGGGTATACAGATACTACTCCCATATGTAGCAGTAGTGGGATTAGCATATGACCCCAGAGTCCTTCTGGACTGTTCATTTCCACTTAGATCCATGATGGATAAAATGGAATTGATATGAATTGCAAAGAAAATATATTTTTGTTTTTATTTTATTTAAGTAGGACAAACCAAATTATTAAGATAAATAAAAATAATAAGATAAAATAAAATAAAATATTTAGAAATTAAAATGTAAATTTCGAAAACTAAGAGAAAAATAAATTTGAAAATGAAAATAATTGCTTAATTAAGAAGATTTGAAAAACTTTGGATATGATTTTTGAAAAAGATTTTGAATTTTGAAAAGATTTGATTTTTAAAATAAAAATCTGAATTTTTTAAGTAATTTTCGAAAATTCAATTAAAAATAAAGAGAAAAGATATTTTTTGAATTTAATGGAGGAAAGAGAAAAACAATAAAATGACACAAGACTTAAAATTTTTAGATCTAATGCTCCTTGTTTTTCAAAAGTTTTGGAGGGAAAACACGAAGGAATACCAAACTTAAAGATTTTAAGATCAAACTACAAAGAAGCCTCAAGAACACCTTGAAGACTCACAAGAACATAAAAAGAACACCAAACTTAAAACCTTTAGAAAACTAGAAAAAAGTTCTCGAAAATAAATAAAAAAATAACAAGGGAACACCAAACTTAAAAGTTTGACATGAGATTTAATCAAAGAAAAATTGTTTTTGAAAAAGTTTTAAAAGGAGGATTCCCAATTACAAGCACAACGCTCTAGCCAATTGAGCTATAAATTTAAAGTGTTTTTTAAAAAAAGTATTTAATGTATAAAATCTTTTTTTGAATACTGATAATTTGAAAATGCATAAGAAAAACAAAAAAATACACAGAACAGGAAAAACTGAAGATCAAACAAGAAAAAAAGCAAGAACAACTTGAAGATCAAGAAAGAACTATGAACACAAATTCGAAAATTTAAAAGAAAGTAAAAGCATGCAATTGACACCAAACTTAAAATATGAAACTAAACTCAAACAGAAAAAACTCAATTATTAGTTTAGAAAATTTTCGAAAAATTTAAAAAGAGAAAATAAGGATTTAAAAAAATTTCAACAAAAAACAGTAATAGAAGACGCAATTTTAGTGACTCTAAACTAAAAAGATAAATTTTTCCTAATATAAGCAACAAAATAAACCGTCAGTTGTCCAAACTCGAACAATCCCTGGCAACGGCGCCAAAAACTTGGTGAACGAATTGTAAATCACACTTTTCACAACTCGTACCACTAACCAGCAAGTGCACTGCGTCGTCCAAGTAATACCTTACGTGAGTAAGGGTCGATCCCACGGAGATTGTCGGCTTGAAGTAAGCTATGGTTATTTTGTAATTCTTAGTCAGGAAATCAATGATAAGAGTGATTATATTTATGAAGAGTAAAAAGCATAAATTAAATAGTACTTGTTATGCAGTAATGGAGAACAGATTGAGGTTTTGGAGATGCTCTGTCTTCTGAATCTCTGCTTTCCTACTGTTTTCTTCTTCACACACGTAGCTCTCCTTCCATGGCAAGCTGTATGTTGGTGGATCACCGTTGTCAATGGCTACCATCCGTCCTCTCAGTGAAAATGGTCCAAATGCGCTGTCACCGCACGGCTAATCATCTGTCGATTCTCACTCATGTTGGAATAGGATCCATTGATCCTTTTGCGTCTGTCACTACGCCCAGCACTTGTGAGTTTGAAGCTCGTCATAGTCATCCCATCCCAGATCCTACTCGGAATACCACAGACAAGGTTTAGACTTTCCGGATCTCAGGAATCGCCGCCAATAATCCTAGCCTATACCACGAAGACTCTGATCATGAACCAAGAGGCTAAGAGATACACACTCAATCTAAGGTAGAACGGAAGTGGTTGTCAGGCACGCGTTCATAGGTTGAGAATGGTGATGAGTGTCACGGATCATCACATTCATCACGGTTAAGTACAAGCGAGTATCTTAGAATAGAAACAAGCGTGATTGAATAGAAAGCAGAAGTAATTGCATTAATTCATCGAGACACAGCAGAGCTCCTCACCCCCAACCATGGTTTTTAGAGACTCATGCCATTAGAAATACAATATGAAATGTGTAAAATGTCATGAGGTCCATAATAAATCTCTAAAAGTTGTTTAAATACTAAACTAGTAACCTAGGTTTACAGAAAATGAGTAAACTACGATAGATAGTGCAGAAATCCACTTCCGGGGCCCACTTGGTATGTGCTGGGGCTGAGACTTGAGCTTTACACGTGCCTAGGCTGTTTCTGGTGTTAAACGCCAGGTTGTAGCCTGTTTTGGGCATTTAACTCCAACTTGTAACCTGTTTCTGGCGTTTAACGCCAGAATGCAACATGGAACTGGAGTTGAACGCCAGTTTACGTCATTTATCTTTGAGCAAAGTATGAACTATTACATATTGCTAGAAAGCCCTGGATGTCTACTTTCCAACGCAATTGAGAGTGTGCCATTTGGATTTTTGTAGCTCCAGAAAATCCATTTCAAGTGCAGGGAGGTCAGAATCTAACAGTATCTGCAGTTCTTTTTCAGCCTCTAAATCAGATTTTTGCTCAGGTCCCTAAATTTCAGCCAGAAATTACCTGAAATCACAGAAAAACACACAAACTCATAGTAAAGTCCAGAAATGTGATTTTTATTTAAAAACTAATAAAAATATACTAAAAACTAATTAAATCATACTAAAAACTATGTAAAAACAATGCCAAAAAGCATATAAATTATCCGCTCATCACACCAGAATGTTATTTGTCATAACCATTAATCGCACCTAAGGCCAGAGAAACCTCAAGAAAGAGGAAAGGGAATGCAATTGCTTCCACCTCTGAGTCATGGGAGATGGAGAGATTCATCTCTAAGGTCCATCAAGACCACTTCTATGAAGTTGTGGCCAAGAAAAAGGTGATCCCTGAGGTCCCTTTTAAGCTCAAAAAGAGCGAATATCCGGAGATCCGACAAGAGATTAGAAGAAAAGGATGGGAAGTTCTCTCTAATCCTATTCAACAAGTCCGGATCTTAATGGTTCAATAGTTCTATGCAAACGCATGGATCACTAGGAACCATGATCAAAGTGTGAACCCGAATCCAAAGAATTGGCTTACCATGGTTCGGGGGAAATACTTAGATTTCAGTCCGGAAAATGTAAGGTTGGCGTTCAACTTGCCAATGATGCAAGAAAATGCACGCCCCTACACTAAAAGGGTCAACTTTGATCAAAGGTTGGACCAAGTCCTCATGGACATATGTGTGGAATGAGCTCAATGGAAACTTGACTCAAGAGGCAAGCCGGTTCAATTGAGAAGACTGGACCTTAAGCCTGTAGCTAGAGGATGGTTGGAGTTCATTCAACGCTCAATTATTCCTACTAGCAACCGGTCTGAAGTTACTATAGACTAGGTTATCATGATCCATAGTATCATGATTGGGGAGGAAGTGGAAGTTCATGAGATTATACCTCAAGAACTCTATAAAGTGGCTGACAAGTCTTCCACTTTGGCAAGGTTAGCCTTTCCTCACCTCATTTGCCACCTCTGCAATTCGGCTGGAATTGACATAGAGGGAGACATCCTCATTGATAAGGATAAGCCCATCACTAAGAAAAGGATGGAGCAAACAAGAGATCATGGACCCCAACAAGAGCATGAGAAAATTCCTCACCATGAAATCCCTGAGATGCCTCAAGGGATGCACTTCCTTCCACAAAACTATTGGGAGCAAATCAACACTTCCCTAGGAGAATTAAGCTCCAACATGGGACAACTAAGGATGGAGCACCAAGAGCACTCCATCATCCTCCATGAGATTAGAGAAGATCAAAGAGCTATGAGGGAGGAGCAACAAAGACAAGGAAGAGACATAGAGGAGCTCAAGAGCACCATTGGTTCTTCAAGAAGAGGAAGACGCCACCCTCACTAAGGTGGACCCGTTCCTTAATCTCCTTGTTCTTATTTTCCTGTTTTTCGTTTACTATGCTTTATGTCTTATTTATGTTTGTGTCTTTACTATATGATCATTAGTGTCTAAGTGTCTATGTCTTAAAGCTATGAATGCCCTATGAATCAATCACCTCTCTTAAATGAAAACTGTTCTAAAAACAAAAGAACAAGAAGTACATGGTTTCGAATTCATCCTTGAAACTAGTTTAATTATTTTGATGTGGTAACAATACTTTTATTTTCTGAATGAATGCTTGAACAGTGTATATGTCTTTTGATATTGTTGTCTATGAATGTTAAATATGTTGACTCTTGAAAGAATGATGAAAAAGGAGAAATATTATTGATAATCTGAAAAATCATAAAATTGATTCTTGAAGCAAGAAAAAGTAGTGAATACAAAAGCTTGCAAAAAAAAAAAGAGAGAAAAGAAAAATGGCGAAAAAAAAGAGAAAGAAAAAGAAAAAGCAAGCAGAAAAAGCCAAAAGCTCTTTAAACCAAAAGGCAAGAGCAAAAAGCCAATAGCCCTTAAAACCAAAAGGCAAGGGTAATAAAAAAGATCCAAGGCTTTGAGCATTAATGGATAGAAGGGCCTAAAGGAATAAAATCCTGGCCTAAGCGGCTAAACCGAGCTGTCCCTAACCATGTGCTTGTGGCGTGAAGGTGTCAAGTGAAAACTTAAGACTGAGCGGTTAAAGTTGAGGTCCAAAGCAAAAACAGAGTGTGCTTAAGAACCCTGGACACCTCTAATTGGGGACTCTAGCAAAGCAGAGTCACAATCTGAAAAGGTTCACCCAGTTATGTGTCTGTGGCATTTATATATCCGGTGGTAATATTGGAAAACAAAGTGCTTAGGGCCACGGCCAAGGCTCATAAAGTAGCTGTGTTCAAGAATCAACATACTGAACTAGCAGAATCAATAATACTATCTGAATTTTGAGTTCCTATAGATGCCAATCATTCTGAACTTCAAGGGATAAAGTGAGATGCCAAAACTGTTCAGAGGCAAAAAGCTACTAGTCCCGCTCATCTGATTGGAGCTAAGTTTCATTGATAGTTTGGAATTTATAGTATATTCTCTTCTTTTTATCCTATTTGATTTTCAGTTGCTTGGGGACAAGCAACAATTTAAGTTTGGTGTTGTGATGAGCGGATAATTTATACGCTTTTTGGCATTGTTTTTATATAGTTTTTATGATTTTGTTAGTTTTTAGTATATTTTTATTAGTTTTTAAATAAAATTCACAGTTCTAGACTTTACTATGAGTTTGTGTGTTTTTCTATGATTTCAGGTAATTTCTGGCTGAAATTGAGGGACTTGAGCAAAAATCAGATTCAGAGGCTAAAGAAGGACTGCAGATGCTGTTGGATTCTGACCTCCCTGCACTCAAAGTGGATTTTCTGGAGCTACATGAGTTCAAATGGCACGCTCTTAATTGCGTTGGAAAGTAGACATCCAGGGCTTTCCAGAAATATATAATAGTTCATACTTTTCCCGAGTTTAGATGACGCAAACTGGCGTTCAACGCCAGCTTTCTGTCCTATTCTAGTGTTAAACGCCTGAAACAAGTTGCAAAGCAGAGTTAAACGCCAGAAACAAGTTACAAACTGGCGTTCAACTCCAAGGAAGACCTCTACACATGAAAGCTTCAATGCTCAGCCCAAGCACACACCAAGTGGACCCGGAAGTGGATTTCTGCATCATTTACTCATTTCTGTAAACCCTAGTTACTAGTTTAGTATAAAAACTACTTTTAGTGATTTATTTCATATGTCTGGAACATATTATGTAACTTTTACGTTCTGAGACTTCCATGGGAGGCTGGCCACTCGTCCATGTCTACCCTATTTTCACTTATGTATTTTCAACGGTAGAGTTTCTACACACCACAGATTAAGGTGTGGAGCTTTGATGTTCCTCATGAATTAATGCAAAGTACTATTGTTTTTCTATTCATTTCAAGCCTATTTCTTCTCTAAGATATTCATTCGCACATAAGAACATGATGAATGTAATGATTATGTGACGCTCATCACCATTCTCACTTATGAACGCGTGCCTGACAAACACTTCCGTTCTACATGCAAACAAGCTTGAATGCATATCTCTTAGCCTCCTGATCTACGGTCAGAGTCTTCGTGGTATAGGCTAGAATTATTGGCGACTATTCTTGAGATCCGGAAAGTCTAAACCTTGTCTGTGGTATTCCGAGTAGGATCTGGAAAGCGATGGCTGTGACGAGCTTCAAACTCGCGAGTGCTGGGCGTAGTGACAGACGCAAAAGGATTACTGAATCCTATTCCAGTATGATCGAGAACCGACAGATGATTAGCCGTGCGGTGACAGTGCATTTGGACCATTTTCACTGAGAGGACAAGATGTAGCCAATGACAACGGTGATGCCCAATATACAGCTTGCCATGGAAAGAAGTATGAAGGATTGGATGAACACAGTAGGAAAGCAGAGGTTCAGAAGGAACAAAAGCATCTCGATATGCTTATATGAAATTCTCACCAATGAATTACATAAGTATTTCTATCCCAATTTATATTTTAATTATATTTTAATTATTAAAACTCTATAACCATTTGAATCTGCCTGACTGAGATTTACAAAGTGACCATAGCTTGCTTCAAGCCGACAATCTTCGTGGGATCGACCCTTACTCACGTAAGGTTTATTACTTGGACGACCCAGTGCACTTGCTGGTTAGTTGTGCGAAGTTGTGACAAAGAATTAAGATTATGAACGTGCGTATTAAGTTTTTAACGCCGTTACCAAGGAATGAACGATCACGATTTTGTGCACCAAATTTTTGGCGCCATTGCCGGGGAATGAACGATCACGATTTTGCATACCAAGTTTTTGGCGCCGTTGCCGGGGATTGTTTGAGTTTGGACAACTGACGGTTCATCTTGTTGCTCAGATTAGGTAATTTTATTTTAATTTTCGAAAAATACAAAAAAAAAAATCTTCTTTTTCACTTTTCCCAAAATAATTTTCGAAAAATCCCAAAAAATTTATTAAATCATAAAAAACCAAAAATTTGATGTTTCTTGCTTGAGTCTAGTGTCAATTTTTAAGTTTGGTGTCTATTGCATCTTTTTAATTTTTCACTAAAATTTTCAAAAATTCATCATATGTTCTTCATGATCTTCAAGTTGTCCTTGATGATCTTCTTTGTTTGATCTTTGCATTTTCTTGTTGTGCATCTTTTCTTGTTTCTCATATGCATTTTAGAATTATTAGTGTCTATAGAATAAAAAGAACTAAGATTATGAACGTAAGGTTTATTACTTGGACGACCCAGTGCACTTGCGGGTTAGTTGTGCGAAGTTGTGAAGAAGAACTAAGATTATGAACGTGCATACCAAGTTTTTGTATGATATTTTCAAAAGCTTGTGAACCTTTTGGCCACCATTTTCTTGTTGTGCATCTTTTCTTGTTTCTCATAAGCATTTTCAATTTGTTAGTGTCTAAATTTGAAAATTTCTAAGTTTGGTGTCCTGCATGTTTTTCTTTTCTTAAAAATTTTCAAAAATAAGTCTTGATGTTCATCTTGATCTTCAAAGTGTTCTTGGTGTTCATCTTGACATTCAAAGTGTTCTTGCATGCATTGTGTGTTTTGATTTATAGTTTTCATGTTTTGAGTCTTTTTGTTGTTTTTCTCTCTCTTCATTAAAAATTCAAAAATCAAAAAAATATCTTTCCCTTATTTCACTCATAATTTTCGAAAGTTTGATTTGATTTAGTCAAAAGTTTTAAAAATTTAGTTGTTTCTTATGAGTCAAATCAAATTTTCAATTTAAAAATTCTATCTTTTTCAAATAATTTTTTTTTCAAAAATCAAATCTTTTTCTTTTTTTTCTTTCATATTTTCAAAAATTTCAAATTGATTTTCAAAATCTTTTTCTTTTTTCTATTTCATATTTTCGAAATTAATGCTAACAATTAATGTGATTGATTAAAAAAATTTTAATTTATTACTTGCCTAGTAAGAAAGGTTCAATCTTTAAACTCTAGAATCATATCTTTTTAGTTTCTTGTTAGTCAAGTAATCAACTTTAATTTCAAAAGTCAAATCTTTTTAAAATTTCTTTTTCAAATCTTTTTCAAAATAAATTTCAATCACATCTTTTTCAAAATCAATTTCAAAATCTTTTCTAACCTCTTATCTTTTCAAAATTGATTCTCAAATCTTTTTCAATTAACTACTTAACTTTTTGTTTGATTTTAAAAGTTTACTATTTCAATCATATCTTTTTCAAAACCACCTAACTACTTTTCTCTCTCCAATTTTCGAAAATCACTAACCTCTTTTTCAAAATTCTTTTTTAATTAACTAATTATTTTAAATTTGAATTTAATTTAATTTCATTTTTTTCTTAAAATTTTCGAATTTTAACTTTAATTTTAAATTAAAAACAAAAATATTTTTATTTTATTTTATTTAATTTTCGAATTCTTCCCTCTCTCATCTCCTTCTAATTATTTATTTATCTACTCACACCCCTCTTTCACTCAAAAATTCGAACCCACTCTTCTCTTCTGTGTTCAAATTCTCATCTTTCTTCTCTTCTTATACTTACATAAGGAATCTCTATACTGTGACATAAAGGATTCCATGTTTTCTTTTGTGTTCTCTTCTTTTTCATTTGAGCAGGAACAAGGATAAGAACATTCTTGTTGAAGCTAATCCTGAACCTGAAAGGACTATGAAGAGGAAGCTAAGGGAAGCTAAAGCACAACTCTCTGGAGAAAATCTGACAGAAATTTTCAAAAAAGAAGGAGACATGGCCGAAAATAATAACAATGCAAGGAAGATGCTTGGTGACTTTACTACACCAAATTCCAACTTACATGGAAGAAGAATCTCAATCCCCGCCATTGGAGCAAACAATTTTGAGCTAAAGCCTCAATTAGTTTCTCTGATGCAATAGAATTGCAGGTTTTATGGACTTCCATCAGAAGATCATTTTCAGTTCTTAACTGAATTCTTGCAAATCTGTGATACTGTTAAGACCAATGGGGTTGATCTCGAGGTCTACAGGCTTATGCTTTTCGCATTTTCTGTAAGAGACAGAGCAAGAATATGGTTGGACTCTCAACCTAAAGATAGCCTGAACTCTTGGGATAAGCTGGTCATGGCTTTCTTAGCCAACTTCTTTCCTCCTCAAAAGCTTAGCAAACTTAGAGTGGATGTTCAAACCTTCAAACAGAAAGAAGGTGAATACCTCTATAAAGCTTGGGAGAGATACAAGCAACTGACCAAAAAGTGTCCTTCTGACATGCTTTCAGAATGGACCATCCTGGATATATTCTATGATGGTCTGTCTGAATTATCTAAGATGTCATTGGACCATTCTGCAGGTGGTTCCATTCACCTAAAGAAAACGCCTGTAGAAGCTCAGGAACTCATTGACATGGTTACAAATAACTAGTTCGTGTACACTTCTGAAAGGAATCCTGTGAGTAATGGGACGCCTCAAAGGAAGCGAGTTCTTGAAATTGATGCTCTGAATGTGGTGCGGTATTTGTAACCCACTAACTTACCGGCAAGTGCTCCGGGTCGTACCAAGTAATACCTTATGTGAGTAAGGGTCGATCCCACGAGGATTGATGGATTAAGCAACAATAGCGTTTGATAGGATTAGTTAGACAAATAGAAAATAGTGTTGAGAGTTCAAAGACATTAAATAATAGCAAAAATATTAAAGATAGACAGATAAATAAGTTGGGAATAAAATATGGAGAAAACAGTTAAGGTTTCAGAGTTATCTATTTTCTGGATTGACTTTTCTTATTAACTATTTTAATCATGCATGATTTAATTCATGGCAAACTATTTGTGACTAGACCCTAATTCCTTAGACCTTCCTAGTCTCATCTAAAATTCATCAACTACGAATTCCTTGGTCAATTAATTCCAATTAGAGGGTAATGATCAAATTCTAGTTTATATGCCACAAGAATCCTAATTATCCAAAAATAAAGGGATTATATGTCACGTATCCCGTTAAATAGAAACAATTAGAAATTCAGGATAATATGTTTTCAATCTATTGTTCAAGTAAAGAGCTTTTCCAAGTTATACAAGAACTCAAATAGAACATGGGTCATACTTCGGTTCCACCCAAATTCATAAAATAAAGAACGAAAATAATTATTGAAATATAAATCAAAACATGAATTAAAATAGAAAAATAATATTATCAATCCATACAATAGACAGAGCTCCTAACCTTAATAATGGAGGATTAGTTACTCATGGAATATGGAATGTAAATTTGTATGGAATAGGATCCTCCCCCGGACCTCCCTAAAGGAAGGAAAGCTTCTTCCTTTTATAACTAATCCTAATAAATTTAAAATCTAATATCTAAAACTAAAAATTAAAATAATATCTTTTCCTAAAAATAAGATTTTGAATTTAAATTCGAATTAATTAACAAGTCTTTAACTGATGGGTGGCGACCACTTGATTTGTCCATTCTGCAGCTTCCAATCTGTATTTTCTGGGCTAGAAACTGGGTCAAACAGCGCAGAAATCGCCCCCAGCATTTTCTGTCAATACTGCAGATCGCTCATGTCAGCGTCTGAGTCGTCCACGCGTTCGCGTCATTTGTACAGATTTCAGTCCACGCGTTCGCGTCAGGTACGCGATCGCGTCATTGCGATTTCTTCTATTCCGCGCGGTCGCGTGAGCCATGCGTCCGCGTCGGTATTCGCTGGTCATCTCCTTAGTTTCTTCTCTTTCTCTGTAGAAACTTCATCAAATCCATCCGAATGCTACCTAAAATAAATAAAATTGCACAAAACTCAAAATAGCATCCATAGTGGCTAAAATATAATTAATTCTTAATTAAACTCAACAAATTAGATGCAAATTCACTAGGAAAAGATAAGAAAGATGCTCACACATCACAACACCAAACTTAAACTGTTGCTTGTCCTCAAGCAACCAAAACTAATATAAGCTTAGGATGTGAATTTGCATGAGAATGAGAGTTCGATTAAGCCCATGTCTCTTCTTATAGTGGGGTTTACAACTACAATCCTGAATAGTTTTGGCATCTCACTTTATCCTTTGAAGTTCAGAATGATTGGCATCGATAAGAACTCAGAATTCAGATAGTGTTATTGATTCTCCTAGTTCAGTATGTTGATTCTTGAACACAGCTACTTTATGAGTCTTGGCCATGATCCTAAGCATTTTGTTTTCCAGTATTACCACCGGATACATAAATGCCACAGACACATAACTGGGTGAACCTTTTCAGATTGTGACTCAGCTTTGCTGGAGTCCCCAGTTAGAGGTGCCCAGAGTTCTTAAGCACACTCTTTTTGCTTTGGATCACGACTTTAACCGCTCAGTCTCAAGCTTTTCACTTGACACCTTCACGCCACAAGCACATGGTTAGGGACAGCTTGATTTAGCCGTTTAGGCCAGGATTTTTTTCCTTTGGGCCCTCCTATCCATTAATGCTCAAAGCCTTGGATCCTTTTTACCCTTGCCTTTTAGTTAAAAGGGTTATTGGCTTTTTCTACTTGCTTTTTCTTTTTTTTTTCGCAAGCTATGTGTTTTTCACTACTTTTTCTTGCTTCAAGAATCAATTTTATGTTTTTCAGATTATCAATAACATTTCTCTTTTTCATCATTCTTTTAAGAGCCAACAATTTTAACATTCATAAACTTCACTATCAAAAATATGCACTATTCAAGCATTCATTCAGAATCACAGAAAATACCACCACATCTAAGTAAATGAGACTACTCTAAAAATTAAATTCAAATTCTCATGCACTACATCTGTTCTTCTTTCTTTTTGATTTCAAGCTTAGTGGGCAATACATGAGACATCTTTCAGAATTAAAGCACTTAACAGAAAAATTAAACTATAACCTATGAATCTACTAATAAAGGATCATGCAGCAAACAAAGCAAACTAGCAGAAATCCGGAACATACATAATAAAAACGGGAAGAAAAAAAATGAAAAGAACTCAACCACCTTAGTTATCTGAGCGGTCATTTTATTCTTCAGGTTGTGCTCCTTTGTGAAGATGATTCGCCTCCCTTTTGGTGCCATAGGAATAAACAGAAAATCCTTAAGCGAAGCGTCAACACCAAACTTAAATGTTTGCTTGTCCTCAAGCAAAGAAGAACTGAAAATAGAAAGAGATGAATTATTATGAAGAAAGAAAAAGAAGAGGATAAAAGAATAAGCGAGAATAGGGATTGGGAGAGAGAGAGAAAGAAAATTGGGCGGAACTAGTGCGGCGCAAGCGGCGCGGACGCGTGAGTTACATGATCGCGCGATTAGCACGGTGTTGAAGTGACGCAAATGCGTGGGGGACGCAATCGCGTGGATAACCGATATTGAAAAGAAACGACGCGGACGCGTGGGGTACGCGTTCGCGTGACCAAATTTGTGCTTTTAGCACACTTCTTGCCCCAAGCCAGCACAACTCTCTGCCCAAACACTCTTTTACGTCGATTATGCAGGTCACGCGTTCGCGTGAGTGACGCGGACGCGTGGGAGGCAGTTTTCCCACATGACGCGGGCGCGTCACCGACGAGGTTGCGTGGAACAATTTGTGCCAAAGGCACTATTCCAGCACCACTCCCTCGCAACTCTCTATCAAATTTATTTTTTCACACGCACCCACCTGACGCGTACGCGTCAGCGATGCTTGTGCGTCGTGTGTTCTCTCTCTCTCTCTCTCTTTTTTAGCATGAGGTGTTCGTTTTCTGTGATAAAATATCTGCATGATTAGAAAATTAGTAAGAACTTAATAAAAATCAACTAAGTAAAAACTACTACTACGAAAAACAACTAAGAATGAAAAAGAACGATCATACCACGGTGGGTTGTCTCCCACCAAGCACTTTTAGTTAAAGTCCTTAAGTTGGACATGTTGTGAGCTTCTTGTCATGGTGGCTTGTGCTTGTACTGATCCAGGAATCTCCACCAATGTTTGTAATTCCAATGGCTACCAGGATCCCAAACTAGGCGCATAACGCCTTTGAGCAAGTTGAAGCAAGTGACAAGGCCCCAAGAGTATTGATTGTGGGAATGAATTCTAGGATCCCAAACCTTGATTTTACACCCATCTTCTAGTGTATCACCATTGTTCCCACCGGGTGGCAAGCAATCTGAATTCTCACAGAGATATCCAAACAACCTTCCAGACCCATTCAAATTAGCTCTACACCAATTCTTGCACTTCAATTTGGAGCATGCAACCATATTGAACCTTGCTTGACAACTCTTACCACTAACCATCTTCCTCTTACTCTTAATACCACAGAGAGCTCTAAGTTGACCATTTGTCTCCAGTAGCCCATATTCAAGTGGGAAAGTAAGGATTACGGATAGGAATTTTACCCACTTGAATGTTGTATTGGATGGTGATGGCTTTGGAAGAGGTCTTGCAAGCTCAACTCCCTTGTGTTCTTCTTTGAATTCTTCCACCTCTTTGCAAGCTTCCTCAATTTCAACCTCTTCTTCTTGGTAGCTCTCTTCTAATTCAATCTCTTCTTCCATATGTGAGGGTGGAAAGTTCTCTAATTCACTGGAGTATGAACTCCTTTGATTGATTTCCTCACTTTCTTCTATAGGATCTTGCATTATATCTCTTGAGAAGAAATTTGCTTGCTCCTCTTCCTGTGACTTGATAATCGACAGCACATGCTTCTCTATATTTTTGACACTTGTCTTTATATCATGTAAGAATTCTTTCATGAGAAGCTCAATATCTGATGGTATGTGAAATGAATAAGGAGGAGGTGATGGTTCTTGATAAAAGTAAAAAGAGGATGGCTCTTGGGAAGAATAGGTAGATGGTGGCTCTTGATATGGGTAGAAAAATGATGGTTCTTGGTATGTATAAGGAGATGGTGGTTCTTGATATGAATAGGGAGGTGGTGGCTCTTGATAGTTGGAGCATGGAGCACTGAAGTTTCTTTGGTTTTGACCTTGCCAACCAAAATTTGGGTAGTTCCCCCATTCATAATGATATGAATCACTACTCGGGTGTGAGTAGTAACCCATATGATCTCTCTCCATTATTTTTCCTTAGCACAAAACACCAACAACGATTAAACGCACCATGTGGTAAATAGGAAAGCAAAGAAGAAATAACAGAATTCTAAAAATTAAAATAAGAAGAAGTAAAATAAAACTAATTAGGAAACACCAAACTTAATTTCAGAAATTAAAAAAAAATTAGTGCTATTTATTTATTTAAAAATATTTTTTTTATTTTTATTTTTATTTTTATTTTTTTATATTTATTAAATAATAAAAGAAAAAAAATTGAAAGAAAACGAATAGGGTAAAACGAAGGAAAAAAATGAAAATAAAAAGAGGAATAAGATAAAAAAATCGACGAGGGTTTTTTTTATTTTAAATGGAAGTAAAAAAAAAGATAATAAAGAAAACAGGGACAGGGGCGCTAACGAAAAAACAAGGAAATTTTAATTTTAAAATTTTTTTTTGAAAATTAATAAAATAATATTTAAATAAAATTAAAATTAAAACGCCTCATCTAATCCATCAAACAACTAATAGTTGTTAATCACAGTCAATCCCCGGCAACGGCGCCAAAAACTTGGTGCGGTATTTGTAACCTACTAACTTACCGGCAAGTGCACCGGGTCGTACCAAGTAATACCTTACGTGAGTAAGGGTCGATCCCACGAGAATTGATGGATTAAGCAACAATAGCGTTTGATAGGATTAGTTAGACAAATAGAAAATAGTGTTGAGAGTTCAAAGACATTAAATAATAGCAAAAATATTAAAGATAGACAGATAAATAAGTTGGGAATAAAATATGGAGAAAACAGTTAAGGTTTCAGAGTTATCTATTTTCTGGATTGACTTTTCTTATTAACTATTTTAATCATGCAAGATTTAATTCATGGCAAACTATTTGTGACTAGACCCTAATTCCTTAGACCTTCCTAGTCTCCTCTAAAATTCATCAACTGCCAATTCCTTGGTCAATTAATTCCAATTAGAGGGTGATGATCAAATTCTAGTTTATATGCCACAAGAATCCTAATTATCCAAAAATAAAGGGATTATATGTCACGTATCCCGTTAAATACAAACAATTAGAAATTCAGGATAATATGTTTTCAAGCTATTGTTCAAGTAAAGAGATTTTCCAAGTTATACAAGAACTCAAATAGAACATGGGTCATACTTCGGTTCCACCCAAATTCATAAAATAAAGAACGAAAACAATTATTGAAATATAAATCAAAACATGAATTAAAATAGAAAAATAATATTATCAATCCATACAATAGACAGAGCTCCTAACCTTAACAATGGAGGATTAGTTACTCATGGAATATGGAATGTAAATTTGTATGGAATAGGATCCTCCCCGGACCTCCCTAAAGGAAGGAAAGCTTCTTCCTTTTATAACTAATCCTAATAAATTTAAAATCTAATATCTAAAACTAAAAATTAAAATAATATCTTTTCCTAAAAATAAGATTTTGAATTTAAATTCGAATTAATTAACAAGTCTTTAACTGATGGGTGGGGACCACTTGATTTGTCCATTCTGTAGCTTCTAATCTGTATTTTCTGGGCTAGAAACTAGGTCAAACAGCGCAGAAATCGCCCCCAGCATTTTCTGTCAATACTGCAGATCGCTCATGTGACGCATCCGCGTCGTCCATGCGTTCGCGTCATTTGTGTAGATTTCAGTCCACGCGTTCGTGTCTGGTACGCGATCGTGTCATTGCGATTTCTTCTATTCCGCGCGGTCGCGTGAGCCATGCGTCTGCGTCGGTATTCGTTGGTCATCTCCTTGGTTTCTTCTCTTTCTCTGCAGAAACTTCATCAAATCCATCTGAATGCTACTTAAAATAAATAAAATTTCACAAAACTCAAAATAGCATCCATAATGGCTAAAATATAATTAATTCTTAATTAAACTCAACAAATTAGATGCAAATTCACTAGGAAAAGATAGGAAAGATGCTAACGCATCAGAATGCCATATTGGCTCAGAACAAAATATTGACTCAGCAAGTTAATATGATTTCTCAGAGTCTGAATGGATTGCAAGCTGCATCCAACAGTACTGAAGAGGCATCTTCTGAAGAAGAAGCTTATGATCCTGAGAACCCTGCAATAGCAAAGGTGAATTACATGGGTGAACCCTATGGAAACACCTATAATCCCTCATGGAGAAATCATTCAAATTTCTCATGGAAGGATCAACAAAAGCCTCAACAAGGCTTTAATAATGGTGGAAGAAACAAGTTTAGCAATGGCAAGCCTTTTCCATCATCCACTCAGCAACAAATTGAGAATTCTGAGCAGAATCTATCTAGCTTAGCAAATATAGTCTCTGCTTTATCTAAGGTCACTCTAAGTTTCATGAATGAAACAAGGTCCTCCATTATAAATTTGGAGGCACAAGTGGGCCAGCTGAGTAAAAGGGTCACTGAAACTCCTCCTAGTACTCTCCCAAGCAATACAGAAGAGAATCCAAAAAGAGAGTGCAAGGCCATAACCTTACTTGGTGTGGCCAAACCTAGAGAGGAGGAGAAGGACGTGAATCCTAGTGAGGAAGACCTCCTGGGACGTCCATTGACCTATAAGGAGTTTCCCTTTGAGGAACCAAAGGAATCTGAGGCTCATCTAGAGACCATAGATATTCCATTGAACCTCCTTTTGTCCTTCATGAGCTCTGATGAGAATTCATCCTCTGAAGAGGATGAAGACATTACTGAAGAGCAAGTTGCTAAATACCTTGGTGCAATCATGAAGCTGAATGCCAAATTATTTGGTAATGAGACTTGGGAAGATGAACCTCCCTTGCTCACCAATGTATTGAATGCATTGGATAGGTAGAAATTACCTCAAAAGAAACAGGATCCTGGTAAATTCTTAATACCCTGTAACATAGGTACCATGACCTTTGAGAAGGCTCTGTGTGACCTGGGGTCAGGCATAAAGTTAATGCCACTCTCTGTAATGGAGAAACTAGGAATCTTTGAGGTATAGGCTGCCAAATTCTCATTAGAGATGGCAGATAAAACCATGAAACAGGCTTATGGACTAGTAGAGGACGTGTTAGTAAAGGTTGAAGGCCTTTACATCCCTGCTGATTTCATAATCCTAGACACTGGGAAGGATGAGGATGAATCCATAATCCTTGGAAGGCCCTTCCTAGCCACAGCAAATCTGTGATTGATGTGGACAGAGGAGAGTTGGTCCTTCAACTGAATGAGGACAACCTTGTGTTTAAAACTCAAGGATCTCCTTCTGTAACCATGGAGAGAAAGCATGAAAAGCTTCTCTCACTGCAGAGTCAACCAAAGCCCCCACAGTCAAACTCTAAGTTTGGTGTTGGGAGGCCACAACCAAACTCTAAGTTTGGTGTTGAACCCCCACATTCAAACTCTACGTTTGGTGTTGGGAGATCCCAACAATGCTCTGAATATCTGTGAGGCTCCATGAGAGCTCACTGTGAAGCTATTGACATTAAAGAAGCGCTTGTTGGGAGGCAACCCAATATTATTTAACTATATCTATTTATTTTCTATTGTTATTTTATGTTTTCTTTAGGTTGATGATCATGTGAAGTCACAAAAACTGCTGGAAAATCAAAAACAGAATGAAAAATAGCACACCCTGGAGGAAGAGCATTCTGGCGTTTAAACGCCAGAAATAAGCATCTATCTGGCGTTAAACGCCAGAAACAAGCACCAGACTGGCGTTTAACGCCAGAACAGAGCATGGAATTGGCGTTAAACGCTAGAAACAAGCAGCAAGCTGGCGTTTAACGCCAGACATGCATTCTAAGGGCGTTTTGCACGCCTAATTGGAGCAGGGATGCTAAATCCTTGACCCCACTGGATTTGTGGACCCCACAGGATCCTCACCTACCCCACCTCTTCTTCTCTCCTTTTTAAATCTTTTCATAACTCTCTTCCCCAAATACCCTTCACCAATCACCTCCATACCTCTTCCCCAAATACCATTAACCACTCTTCCCCATAAACCCCACCTACCTCCAAAATTCAAATTCTTTTCCCTCCCAAACCCAACCCTAATGGCCGAAACCTACCACCCACCCCACCCCTATATAAACCCCTCAACACTACTCCATTTTCACACATTACAACCACCACTTCTCCCCCTTGGCCGAATACACTATCTCCCTCCATCTCCTCCATTTTCTTCTTCTTCTACTACTTTGTTTCTTCTTTTGCTCGGGGACGAGCAAACCTTTTAAGTTTGGTGTGGTAAAAGCATTGCTTTTGGTTTTTCCATAACCATCAATGGCACCTAAGGCCAGAGAAACCTCAAGAAAGAGGAAAGGAAAGGTAATTGCTTCCACCTCTGAGTCATGGAAGATGGAGAGATTCATCTCAAGGGTCCATAGCTCAGTAGAAGAGCATTTGACTGCAAATAAGAGATCATGGACCTCAACAAGAGCATGAGGAAATTCCTCACCATGAAATCCCTAAAAAGCCTCAAGGGATGCACTTCCCTCCACAAAACTATTGGGAGCAAATCAACACCACCCTAGGAGAATTAAGTTCCAACATGGGACAACTAAGCATGGAACACCAAGAGCACTCCATCATTCTCCATGAGATTAGAGAAGATCAAAGAGCTACGAGGGAGGAGCAACAAAGACAAGGAAGAGACATAGAGGAGCTCAAGAGCACCATTGGTTCTTCAAGAAGAGGAAGACGCCACCCTCACTAAGGTGGACCCGTTCCTTAATCTCCTTGTTCTTATTTTCCTGTTTTTCCATTTTTGAGCCTTATGTTTTATTTATGTTTGTGTCTTTACTATATGATCATTAGTGTTTAAGTGTCTATACCTTAAAGCTATGAATGTCCTATAAATCCATCACCTCTCTTAAATGAAAAATGTTTTAAAAACAAAAGAACAAGAAGTACAGGGTTTCAAATTCATCCTTGAAACTAGTTTAATTATTTTGATGTGGTGACAATACTTTTTATTTTCTGAATGAATGCTTGAACAGTGCATATGCCTTTTGATATTGTTGTCTATGAATGTTAAATATGTTGGCTCTTGAAAGAATGATGAAAAAGGAGAAATGTTATTGATAATCTGAAAAATCATAAAATTGATTCTTGAAGCAAGAAAAAGCAGTGAATACAAAAACTTGTGGAAAAAAAAAAGAAGAGAGAAAATAAAAAAAATGATGAAAAAAAAGAGAAAGAAAAAGAAAAAGCAAGTAGAAAAAAGCCAAAAGCTCTTTAAACTAAAAGGCAAGAGCAAAAAGCCAATAGCCCTTAAAACCAAAAGGCAGGGTAATAAAAAGAATCCAAGGCTTTGAGCATCAGTGGATAGGAGGGCCTAAAGGAATAAAATACTGGCCTAAGCGGCTAAACCAAGCTGTCCCTAACCATGTGCTTGTGGCGTGAAGGTGTCAAGTGAAAACTTGAGACTGAGCGGTTAAAGTCAAGGTCCAAAGTAAAAAAAAAAGTGTGCTTAAGAACCCTGGACACCTCTAATTGGGCACTTTAGCAAAGCTGAGTCACAATCTGAAAAGGTTCACCCAGTTATGTGTCTGTGGCATGTATGTATCCGGTGGTAATACTGGAAAACAGAGTGCTTAGAGCAACGGCCAAGACTCATAAAGTAGCTGTGTTCAAGAATCAACATACTGAACTAGGAGAATCAATAACACTATCTAAATTCTAAGTTCCTATAGATGCCAATCATTCTGAACTTCAATGGAAAAAGTGAGATGCCAAAACTATTCAAGAGGCAAAAAGCTACTAGTACCGCTCATCTGATTGGAGCTAAGTTTCATTGATATTTTGGAATTTATAGTATAATCTCTTTTTTTTATCCTATTTGATTTTCAGTTGCTTGGGGACAAGCAACAATTTAAGTTTGGTGTTGTGATGAACGGATAATTTATACGTTTTTTGGCATTGTTTTTACATAGTTTTTAGTATGATTTAGTTAGTTTTTAGTATATTTTTATTAGTTTTTAAATAAAATTCACATTTCTGGACTTTCCTATGAGTTTGTGTATTTTTCTGTGGTTTTAGGTATTTTCTGACTGAAATTGAGGGACTTGAGCAAAAATCTGATTTAGAGGCTGAAGAAGGACTGCAGATGCTGTTGGATTCTGACCTCCCTGCACTTAAAGTGGATTTTCTGGAGCTACAAGAGTCCCAATGGCGTGCTCTCAATTGCGTTGGAAAGTAGACATCCAGGGCTTTCCAGCATTATATAATAGTCCATACTTTGCCCAAGTTTAGACAACGCAAACTGGCGTTCAACACCAGCTTTCTGCCTTATTCAGGAGTTAAACGCCAGAAACAGGTTACAAAGCAGAGTTAAACGACAGAAATAGGTTACAAACTGGCGTTTAAATCCAAGGAAGACCTCTACATGTGAAAGCTTTAATGCTCAGCCCAAGCACACACCAAGTGGGCCTGGAAGTGGATTTCTGCATCATTTACTTATTTCTGTAACCCTAGTAACTAGTTTAGTACAACTAGAACTTTTTACTATTGTGTTAGAAATATTTTGATCATGTTTTGATGATTGAACCCTCTTTGAGAGGCTGGCCATTCGGCCATGCCTGGACCATTATCACTTATGTATTTTCAACGATAGAGTTTTTACACACCATAGATTAAGGTGTGGAGCTCTGCTGTTCCTCATGAATTAATGCAAAGTACTATTGTTTTTCTATTCAACTCAAGCCTATTTCTTCTCTAAGATATTCATTCGCACACAAGAACATGATGAATGTGATGATTATGTGACGCTCATCATCATTCTCACTTATGAACGCGTGCTTGACAAACACTTCCGTTCTACATGTAAACAAGCTTGAATGTGTATCTCTTAGCCTCCTGATCTACGATCAGAGTCTTCGTGGTATAGGCTAGAATTATTGGCGGCCATTCTTGAGATCCGGAAAGTCTAAACCTTGTCTGTGGTATTCCGAGTAGGATCTGGGAAGGGATGGCTGAATCCTATTCCAGTATGATCGAGAACCGACAGATGATTAGCCGTGCGGTGACAGTGCATTTTGGACCATTTTCACTGAGAGAACGGGATGTAGCCATTGACAACAGTGATGCCCAACATACAGCTTTCCATAGAAAGGAGTAAGAAGGGTTGAATGAAGGCGATAAGAAAGCAGAGAATCAGAAGGAACAAAGCATCTCCATACGCTTATCTGAAATTCTCACCAATGAATTACATAAGTACCTATATCCTATTTCACGTTTTATTTATCTTTTAATTAAAACTCTATAACCATTTGAATCCGCCTGATTGAGATTTACAAGGTAACCATAGCTTGCTTCAAGCCGACAATCTCCGTGGGATTAACCCTTACTCACGTAAGGTTTATTACTTAGACGACCCAGTGCACTTGTTGGTTAGTTGTGCGAAGTTGTGAAGAAGAACTAAGATTATGAACGTGCATACCAAGTTTTTGGCACCATTTCCGGGGATTGTTCGAGTTTGGACAACTGACGGTTCATCTTGTTGCTCAGATTAGGTAATTTTATTTTAATTTTAAGCTTTTTGTTTTTACTATTTTTAATTTTTGAAAAATTTTCAAAAAAAAAATTAAAAATAAATTATTCTATGGCTTCAGAATTTTTAAGAATGAATTCTAGAGTTTCATGATGATTTGTTGAAGTCTGGCTGGCTGTGAAGCCATGTCTACTTCTTTTGGACCGAGGTTTCAACTTATCATCACAAAGAGTCCTTGGACTCCCATCGTATCAGCTGTTATATGCCTGATTTGTATGCTAAAGCTTGGCTGGCCATAAGCAATGTCTAATTCCTAGACCGGAGCTTTAGACTAACATTACATGATTCCTGGAATTCTCATTAAAAATTTTGAAATCCTTATTTTTTTTTTTGCAATTAATTTTCGAAAAAAAAAATTCAAAAAATTTTTAAAACCATAAAACCAAAAATAATTTTGTGTTTCTTGCTTAAGTCTTGTGTCAATTTTTAAGTTTGGTGTCAATTGCATCTTTTTAATTGTTCTTTAATTTTTGAAAATTCATCATATGTTCTTCATGATCTTCAAGTTGTTCTTGATGATCTTCTTTGTTTGATCTTTGCATTTTCTTGTTGTGCATCTTTTCTTGTTTCTCATATGCATTTTAGAATTATTAGTGTCTATAGAATAAAAATTTTTAAGTTTGGTATCTTGCATGTTTTTCTTTTCTTAAAAATTTTCAAAAATAAGTTCTTGGTGTTCATCTTGACATTCATAGTGTTCTTGGTGTTCATCTTGACATTCAAAGTGTTCTTGCATGCATCATGTGTTTTGATTCATAATTTTCATATTTTGAGTCTTTTGGTTGTTTTTCTCTTTCTTCATTAAAAATTCAAAAAATTAAAAAAATATCTTTCCCTTATTTCACTCATAATTTTTGAAAATTTGATTTGATTTAGTCAAAAGTTTTTAAATTTAATTGTTTCTTATGAGTCAAATCAATTTTTCAATTTAAAAATTATATCTTTTTCAAATCTTTTTAAAAAATCAAATCTTTTTTATTTTTTCTTTCATATTTTCGAAAATTTCAAAATTTATTTACAAAATATTTTTATTATTTCTATTTCATATTTTCGAAATTAATGCTAACAATTAATGTGATTGATTCAAAAATTTAAAGTTTGTTACTTGCCTAGTGAGAAAGGTTCAATCTTTAAATTTTAAAATCCTATCTTTTAGTTTCTTGTTAGTCAAGTAATCAACTTTAATTTTCAAAAATCAAATATTTTTAATTTTCTATTTAAATCTTTTTCAAATAAAATTTCAATCATATCTTTTTCAATTTCAATCATATCTTTTTCAAAATCAATTTCAAAATCTTTTCTAACTTCTCACCCTTTCAAATTTGATTTTCAAATCTTTTTCAATTAACTACTTGACTTTTTGGTTTATTTTTAAAAGTTTTCTATTTCAATCATATCTTTTTCAAAACCACCTAACTAATTTTCTCTCTTTAATTTTCGAAAACTCCTCCCTAATTTTTTAAAATTCTTTTTAATTAACTAATTATTTTAAATTTTAATTTAATTTTATTTCTCCTTATAATTTTCGAATTTTAATTAATTTTTTTTAATAAAAACAAAAATATTTTCCTTTTATTTTTAATTATTTTTTTTTTCTTTTCTTTCTCTTCCCCTTCTTCTATTCTTTTCTTCTTCTACTCACATAAAGGAATCTCTATACTGTGACATAAAGGATTCCTCTTCTTTTCTGTTCTCTTCTTTTTCACATGAGCAGGAGCAAGGATAAGAACATTCTAGTTGAAGCTGATCCGGAACCTGAAAGGACTCTGAAGAGGAAGCTAAGAGAAGCTAAAACACAACATTCTGAAGAGGACTTCACTAAAATTTTTGAAAAAGAAGTAGACATGGCCGAACCCAACCACAATGCAAGGAAGATGCTTGGTGACTTTACTGCACCAAATTCCAACTTACATGGAAGAAGCATCTCAATCCCTGCTATTGGAGCAAACAATTTTGAGCTAAAGCCTCAATTAGTTTCTCTAATGCAACAGAATTGCAAGTTTCATGGACTTCCATCAGAAGATCCTTTTCAGTTCTTAACTGAATTCTTGCAAATCTGTGATACTGTTAAGACCAATGGGGTTGATCCCGAGGTCTACAGGCTTATGCTTTTCCCATTTGCTGTAAGAGACAGAGCTAGAATATGGTTGGACTCTCAACCTAAAGATAGCCTGAACTCTTGGGATAAGCTGGTCACGGCTTTCTTAGCCAAGTTCTTTCCTCCTCAAAAGCTTAGCAAGCTTAGAGTGGATGTTCAAACCTTCAAATAGAAAGAAGGTGAATCCCTCTATGAAGCTTGGGAGAGATACAAGCAACTGACCAAAAAATGTCCTTCTGACATGCTTTCAGAATGGACCATCCTGGATATATTCTATGATGGTCTGTCTGAATTATCTAAGACGTCATTGAACCATTCTGCAGGTGGATCCATTCACCTAAAGAAAATGCCTGCAGAAGCTCAGGAACTCATTGACATGGTTGAAAATAACCAGTTCATGTACACTTCTAAAAGGAATCTTGTGAGTAATGGGACGCCTCAGAGGAAGGGAGTTCTTGAAATTGATGCTCTGAATGCCATACTGGTTCAGAACAAAATATTGACTCAGTAAGTCAATATGATTTCTCAGAGTCTGAATGGATTGCAAGCTGCATCCAACAGTACTAAAGAGGCATCTTTTGAAGAAGAAGCTTATGATCCTAAGAACCCTGCAATAGCAAAGGTGAATTACATGGGTGAACCCTATGGAAACACCTATAATCCCTCATGGAGAAATCATCTAAATTTCTCCTGGAAGGATCAACAAAAGCCTCAACAAGGCTTTAATAATGGTGGAAGAAACAAGTTTAGCAATAGCAAGCCTTTTTCATCATCCTTTCAACAACAGACAAAGAATTCTGAGCAGAGTCCATCTAGCTTAGCAAATATAGTCTCTAATCTATCTAAGGCCACTCTAAGTTTCATGAATGAAATAAGGTCCTTCATTAGAAATTTGGAGGCACAAGTGGACCAGCTGAGTAAAAGAGTCACTGAAATTCCTCCTAGTACTCTCCAAAGCAATACAGAAGAGAATCCAAAAAGAGAGTGCAAGGCCATAACCTTACTTGGTGTGGCCAAACCCAGAAAGGAGGAAAAGGATGTGAATCCTAGTGAGGAAGACCTCCTGGGACGTCCACTGACCAATAAGGAGTTTTCCTTTGAGAAACCAAAGGAAACTGAGGCTCATCTAAAGACCATAGAGATTCCATTGAACCTCCTTTTACCATTCATGAGCTCTGATGACTATTCATCTTCTGAAGAAGATGAAGACAATGCTGAAAAGCAAGTTGCTCAATATTTAGGAGCAATCATGAAGCTGAATGCCAAATTATTTGGTAATGAGACTTGGGAGGATGAACCTCCATTGCTCATCAAGGAACTAAATGCCTTGGTTCAGCAAACCCTACCTCAAAAGAAACAGGATCCTGGTAAATTCCTAATTCCCTGTAACATAGGCACCATAACCTTTGAGAAGGCTCTGTGTGACCTGGGGTCAGGCATAAACTTAATGCCACTCTCTGTAATGGAGAAACTAGGAATCTTTGAGGTACAGGCTGCCAAATTCTCATTAGAGATGGCAGACAAATCCATGAAACAGGCTTATGGACTAGTAGAGGACGTGTTAGTAAAGGTTGCAGGCCTTTACATCCCTGCTGATTTCATAATCCTAGACACTGGCAAGGATGAGGATGAATCCATCATCCTTGGAAGGCCCTTCCTAGCCATAGCAAAAGCTGTGATTTATGTGAACAGAGGAGAGTTGGTCTTTCAACTGAATGAGGATAACCTTGTGTTTAAAACTGAAGGATCTCCTTCTGTAACCATGGAGAGGAAGCATGAAAAGCTTCTCTCACTGCAGAGTCAACCAAAGCCCCCACAGTCAAACTCTAAGTTTGTTGTTGGGAGGCCACAACCAAACTCTAAGTTTGGTATTGAACCCCCACATTCAAACTCTAAGTTTGGTGTTGGGAGGTCCCAACAATGCTCTGAATATCTGTGAGGCTCCATGAGAGCTCACTGTCAAGCTATTGACATTAAAGAAGCGCTTGTTGGGAGGCAACCCAATGTTATTTAACTATATCTATTTATTTTCTATTGTTATTTTATGTTTTCTTTAGGTTGATGATCATGTGAAGTCACAAAAACTACTGGAAAATCAAAAATAGAATGAAAAATAGCACACCCTGGAGGAAGAGCATTCTGGCATTTAAACGCCAGAAACAAGCATCTGTCTGGCGTTAAACGCCAGAAACAAGCAGCAAGCTGGCGTTTAACGCCAGACATGCATTCTAAGGGCGTTTTGCATGCCTAATTGGAGCAAGGATGCTAAATCCTTGACCCCACTGGATCTGTGGACCCCACAGGATCCCCACCTACCCCACCTCTTCTTCTCTCCTCTTCACACCTTTTCATAACTCTCTTCCCCAAATACCCTTCACCAATCACCTCCATACCTCTTCCCCAAATACCCTTAACCACTCTTCCCCATAAACCCCACCTACCTCCAAAATTCAAATTTTTTTCCCTCCCAAATCCAACCCTAATGGCCGAAACCTACCACCCACCCCACCCCTATATAAACCCCTCAACACTATCTCCCTCCATCTCCTCCATTTTCTTCTTTTTCTACTACTTTTTTTCTTCTTTTGCTCGGGGATGAGCAAATATTTTAAGTTTGGTACGGTAAAAGCATTGCTTTTTTTGTTTTTTCATAACCATTTATGACACCTAAAGCCAGAGAAACCTCTAGAAAGAGGAAAGGGAAGGCAAAAGCTTCCACCTCTGAGTCATGGAAGATGGAGAGATTCATCTCAAAAGCTCATCACTAAGAAAAGGATGGAGCAAACAAGGGAGCCCACTTATGGACCTCAACAAGAGCATGAGGAAATTCCTCACCATGAAATCCTTGAGATGCCTCAGGGGATGCACTTTCCTCCACAAAACTATTGGGAGAAAATTAACACCTCCCTATGAGAATTAAGTTCTAACATGGGAAAATTAAGGATGGAACACCAAGAGCACTCCATCATTCTCCATGAGATTAGAGAAGACCAAGAGCTATGAGGGAGGAGCAACAAAGACAAGGAAGAGACATAGAGGAGCTCAAGAGCACCATTGGTTCTTCAAGAAGCGGAAGACGTCACCCTCACTAAGGTGGACCCGTTCCTTAATCTCCTTGTTCTTATTCTTCTGTTTTTCGTTTATTATGCTTTATGTTTTATTTATATTTGTGTCTTTATTACATTATCATTAGTGTCTAAGTGTCTATGTCTTAAAGCTATGAATGTCCTATGAATTCATCATCTCTCTTAAATGAAAATTGTTCTAAAAACAAAAGAACAAGAAGTACATGGTTTCGAATTCTTCCTTGAAACTAGTTTAATTATTTTGATATGGTGACAATACTTTTTGTTTTCTGAATGAATGATTGAACAGTGCATATGTCTTTTGATATTGTTGTCTATGAATGTTAAATATGTTGGCTCTTGAAAGAATGATGAAAAAGGAAAAATGTTATTTGATAATCTGAAAAATTATAAAAATGATTCTTGAAGCAAGAAAAAGCAGTGAATAGAGAAAAGCTTCCAAAAAAGAAAAAAAAAAAAGAGAAAAGAAAAATGAAGAAAAAAAAAGAAAAAAAGCAAGCAGAAAAAGCCAAAAGCTCTTTAAACCAAAAGGCAAGAGCAAAAAGCCAGTAACCCTTTAAACCAAAAGGCAAGGGTAATAAAAAGGATCCAAGGCTTTGAGCATCAGTGGATAGGAGGGCCCAAGGGAATAAGATCCTGGGCTAAGCGGCTAAACCAAGATGTCCCTAACCATGTGCTTGTGGCGTGAAGGTGTCAAGTTAAAAGCTTGAGACTGAGCGGTTAAAGTCACGGTCCAAAGCAAAAAAAAAAAAGAGTGTGCTTAAGAACCCTGGACAACTCTGACTGGGGACTCTAGTAAAGCTGAGTCACAATCTGAAAATGTTCACCCAGTTATGTGTCTGTGGCATGTATGTATCTGGTGGTAATACTGGAAAACAGAGTGCTTAGGGCCACGGCCAAGACTCATAAAGTAACTGTATTCAAGAATCAACATACTGAACTAGGAGAATCAATAACACTATCTAAATTCTAAGTTCCTATAGATGCCAATAATTCTGAACTTCAATGGATAAAGTGAGATGCCAAAACTGTTCAGAGGCAAAAAGCTACTAGTCCCGCTCATCTGATTGGAGCTAAGTTTCATTGATATTTTGGAATTTATAGTATATTCTCTTCTTTTTATCCTATTTGATTTTTAGTTGCTTGGGGACAAGCAAAAATTTAAGTTTGGTGATGTGATGAGCGGATAATTTATACGCTTTTTGGCATTGTTTTTATATAGTTTTTAGTATGATTTAGTTAGTTTTTAGTATATTTTTATTAGTTTTTAAATAAAAATCACATTTCTGGACTTTACTATGAGTTTGTGTGTTTTTCTATGATTTCGGGTAATTTCTGGCTGAAATTGAGGGACTTGAGCAAAAATCAAATTCAAAGGCTGAAGAAGGACTGCAGATGCTGCTGGATTCTGACCTCCCTGCACTCAATGTGGATTTTCTGGAGCTACATGAGTCCAAATGGTGCGCTGTCAATTGCGTTGGAAAGTAGACATCCGGGGCTTTTCATCAATATATAATAATTCATACTTTGTTTGAGTTTAGGTGACGGAAACTGGCGTTCAACGCCAGCTCTCTGCCTTATTCTGGCGTTAAACGCCAGAAACAAGTTACAAGGCAGAGTTAAACGCCAGAAACAAGTTACAAACTGGCGTTTAACTCCAAGAAAGATCTATACACGTGAAAGCTTCAATGCTCAGCCCAAGCACACACCAAGTGGGCCCCGAAAGTAGATTTCTGCATCATTTACTCATTTCTGTAAACCCTAGTAACTAGTTTAGTATAAATAGGACTTTTTACTATTGTATCTGGGAATCTTTTGATCATATTTTGATGATTGAACCCTCTTTGGGAGGCTGGCCATTCGGCCATGCCGGGACCATTATCACTTATGTGTTTTCAAAGGTAGAGTTTCTACACACCATAGATTAAGGTGTGGAGCTCTACTGTTCGTCATGAATTAATGCAAAGTACTATTGTTTTTATATTCAATTCAAGCCTATTTCTTCTCTAAGCTATTCATTCGCAAACAAGAACATGATGAATGTGATGATTATGTGACTCTCATCATCATTCTCATTTATGAACGTGTGCCTGACAAACACTTCCGTTCTACATGTAAACAAGCTTAAATGTGTATCTCTTAGCCTCCTGATCTACGATCAGAGTCTTCGTGGTATAGGCTAGAATTATTGGCGGCCATTCTTGAGATCCAAAAAGTCTAAACCTTTTCTGTGGTATTCCGAGTTGGATCTGGGAAGGGATGGCTGTGACGAGCTTCAAACTCGCGAGTGCTGGGCGTAGTGACAGACGCAAAAGGATTACTGAATCCTATTCCAGTATGATCGAGAACCGACAGATGATTAGTCGTGCGGTGTCAGCGCATTTTGGACCATTTTCACTGAGAGGACGGGATGTAGCCATTGACAACGGTGATGCCCAACATACAGCTTGCCATAGAAAGGAGTAAGAAGGGTTGAATGAAGGCGATAGGAAAGCAGAGAATCAGAAGGAACAAAGCATCTCCATACGCTTATCTGAAATTCTCACCAATGAATTACATAAGTACCTCTATCCTATTTCACGTTTTATTTATCTTTTAATTATTAAAACTCTATAGCCATTTGAATCCGCCTGACTGAGATTTACAAGGTGACCATAGCTTGCTTCAAGCCGACAATCTCCATGGGATCGACCCTTACTCACGTAAGGTTTATTACTTGGACGATCCAGTGCACTTGCGGGTTAGTTGTGCGAAGTTGTGAAGAAGAACTAAGATTATGAACGTGCATACCAAGTTTTTGTATGATATTTTCAAAAGCTTGTGAACCTTTTGGCCACCATTTTCTTGTTGTGCATCTTTTCTTGTTTCTCATAAGCATTTTCAATTTGTTAGTGTCTAAAGTTTGAAAATGTCTAAGTTTGGTGTCCTGCATGTTTTTCTTTTCTTGAAAATTTTCAAAAATAAGTCTTGATGTTCATCTTGATCTTCAAAGTGTTCTTGGTGTTCATCTTGACATTCAAAGTATTCTTGCATGCATTGTGTGTTTTGATTCATAGTTTTCATGTTTTGAGTCTTTTGTTGTTTTTCTCTCTCTTCATTAAAAATTTAAAAATCAAAAAAATATCTTTCCCTTATTTCACTCATAATTTTCGAAAATTTGATTTGATTTAGTCAAAAGTTTTAAAAAATTTAGTTGTTTCTTATGAGTCAAATTAAATTTTCAATTTAAAAATTCTATTTTTTTCAAATCTTTTTCAAAAATCAAATCTTTTTCATTTTTTTCCCTTCATATTTTTGAAAACCTCAAATTGATTTTCAAAAATCTTTTTTAATTTATTTCATAATTTTCGAAAATAATGCTAGCATTTAATATTTTGATTCAAAACTTTCAAGATTGTTACTTGCCTATTAAAAAAGGTTCATTCTTTAAATTTTAAAATCATATCTTTTTGTTTCTTGTTAGTCAAGTAATCAACTTTAATTTTCAAAATCAAATCTTTTTAAATTTCTTTTTCAAATCTTTTTCAAAATAAATTTCAATCACATCTTTTTCAAAATCAATTTCAAAATCTTTTCTAACTTCTTATCTTTTCAAAATTGATTTTCAAATATTTTTTTCAATTAATCTTATCTTGTTTGATTCTTATCTTTTTCAAAACTACCTAACTAATTCTCTCTCTCTAATTTTCGAAAATCACTAAACTCTTTTTGAAAATTCCTTTTTAATTAACTAATTGTTTTTTTAATTTAATTTAATTTCGTTTCTCTTTTTAAAATTTTCGAATTTTAACTTTAATTTTAAATTTAAAACAAAAATATTTTTATTTTATTTTATTTTATTTTCGAATTCTTCTCTCTCTCATCTCCTTCTAATTATTTAATTATTTACTAACACTTCTCTTCATCTCAAATTCGAACCCTCTTTTCCTTTTGATGTTCGAATTCCTCTTCTTCTATTCTTTTCTTCTTCTACTCACATAAAGGAATCTCTATACTGTGACATAGAGAATTCTTCTTCTTTTTTGTTCTCTTCTTTTTCACATGAGCAGGAGCAAGGATAAGAACATTCTTGTTGAAGCTGATCTGGAACCTGAAAGGACTCTGAAAAGGAAGCTAAGGGAAGCTAAAGCACAACTCTCTGGAGAAAATCTGACAAAAATTTTCGAAAAAGAAGGAGACATGGACGAACCCAACCACAATGCAAGGAAGATGCTTGGTGACTTTACTGCACCAAATTCCAACTTACATGGAAGAAGCATCTCAATCCCTTCCATTGGAGCAAACAATTTTGAGCTAAAGCCTCAATTAGTTTCTCTGATGCAACAGAATTGCAAGTTTCATGGATTTTCATCAGAAGATCATTTTCAGTTCTTAACTGAATTCTTGCAAATCTGTGATACTATTAAGACCAATGGGGTTGATCCCGAGGTCTATAGGCTTATGCTTTTCCCATTTGCTGTAAGAGACAGAGCTAGAATATGGTTCGACTCTCAACCTAAAGATTGCATGAACTCTTAGGATAAGCTGGTCACGGCTTTCTTAGCCAAGTTCTTTCCTCCTCAAAAGCTTAGTAAACTTAGAGTGGATGTTCAAACCTTTAAACAGAAAGAAGGTGAATCCCTCTATGAAGCTTGGGAGAGATACAAGCAACTGACCAAAAAGTGTCCTTCTGACATGCTTTTAGAATGGACATCCTGGATATATTCTATGATGGTCTGTCTGAATTATCTAAGATGTCATTGGACCATTCTGTAGGTGGATCCATTCACCTAAAGAAAATGCCTGCAGAAGCTCAAGAACTCATTGACATGGTTGCAAATAACCAGTTCATGTACACTTCTGAAAGGAATCCTGTGAGTAATGGGACGCCTCAGAGGAAGGGAGTTCTTGAAATTGATGCTCTGAATGCTATATTGGCTCAGAATAAAACATTGACTCAGCAAGTCAATATGATTTCTCAGAGTCTGAAAGGATTGAAAACTGCATCTAACAGTACTCAAGAGGCATCTTCTGAAGAAGAAGCTTATGATCCTGAGAACCCTGCAATAGCAGAGGTGAACTACATGGGAGAATCCTATGGAAATACCTATAATCCCTCATGGAGAAATCATCCAAATTTCTCATGGAAGGATCAACAAAAGCCTCAACAAGGCTTTAATAATGGTGAAAGAAATAGGTTTAGCAATGGCAAGCCTTTTCCATCATCCACTTAGCAACAGACAGAGAATTCTAAGCAGAATCCATCTAGCTTAGCAAATATAATCTCTGATCTATCTAAGGCCACTCTAAGTTTCATGAATGAAACAAGGTCCTCCATTAGAAATTTGGAGGCACAAGTGGGCCAGCTGAGTAAAAGAGTCACTGAAACCCCTCCTAGTACTCTCCCAAATAATACAGAAGAGAGTCCAAAAAGAGAGTGCAAGGCCATTACCTTACTTGGTGTGGCCGAACCCAAAGAGGAGGAGGAGGACGTGAATCCTAGTGAGGAAGACGTTCTGGGATGTTCACTGACCAATAAGGAGTTTCCCTTTGAGGAACCAAAGGAATCTAAGGCTCATCTAGAGACCATAGAGATTCCATTGAACCGCCTTTTACCATTCATGAGCTCGGATGACTATTCATCTTCTGAAGAAGATGAAGACATTGCTGAAGAGCAAGTTGCTCAATATTTAGGAGCAATCATGAAGCTGAATGCCAAATTATTTGGTAATGAGACTTGGGAGGATGAACCTCCATTGCTCATCAAGGAACTAAATGCCTTGGTTCAGCAAACTCTACCTCAAAAGAAATAGGATCCTGGTAAATTCCTAATTCCCTGTAACATAGGCACCATGACCTTTGAGAAGGCTCTGTGTGACCTGGGGTCAGGCATAAACTTAATGCCACTCTCTGTAATGGAGAAACTAGGAATCTTTGAGGTACAGGCTGCCAAATTCTCATTAGAGATGGCAGACAAATCCATAAAACAGGTTTATGGACTAGTAGAGGACGTGTTAGTAAAGGTTGAAGGCCTTTACATCCCTGCTGATTTCATAATCCTAGACACTGGGAAGGATGAGGATGAATCCATCATCCTTGGAAGACCCTTCCTAGCCATAGCAAAAGCTGTGATTGATGTGGACAGAGGAGAGTTAGTCCTTCAACTGAATGAGGACAACCTTGTGTTTAAAACTCAAGGATCTCCT
Organism: Arachis ipaensis; assembly: GCF_059453495.1. Classification (NCBI taxonomy): domain Eukaryota; kingdom Viridiplantae; phylum Streptophyta; class Magnoliopsida; order Fabales; family Fabaceae; genus Arachis; species Arachis ipaensis. The sequence continues at coordinate 59,612,554 of NC_142438.1, forward strand.
TCTGTAACCATTGAGAGGAAGCATGAAAAGCTTCTCTCACTGCAGAGTCAACCAAAGCCCCCACAGTCAAGCTCTAAGTTTGGCGTTGGGAGGCCACAACCAAACTCTAAGTTTGGTGTTGAACCCCCACATTCAAACTCTAAGTTTGGTGTTGGGAGGTCCCAACAATGCTCTGAACATCTGTGAGGCTCCATGAGAGCTCACTGTCAAGCTATTGACTTTAAAGAAGCGCTTGTTGGGAGGCAACCCAATCTTAATTAATTATATTTATTTATTTTATATTGTTATTTTATTTTTTTAGGTTGATGATCATGTGGAGTCACAAAAACTACTGAAAAATCGAAAACAGAATAAAAAATAGCATTAAAAAAAAAGCACACCCTGGAGGAAGAGCATTCTGGCGTTTAAATGCCAGAAACAGGCATCTGTCTGGCATTTAATGCCAGAACCAAGCACAAAGCTGGCGTTTAACGCCAGAAACAAGCATCAACCTGGCGTTAAACGCCAGAAACAGGCTACATTTGGGCGTTTGACGCCAAAACAGGCAGCAGTCTGGCGTTAAACGCTAGGATTGCACTGCAAGGGCGTTTACACGCCTAATAGGAGCAGGGATGATACATCGTTGACCCCTCTGGATCTGTGGACCCCACAGGATCCCCACCTATCCCACCTCTTCTTCTCTCCTCTTCACACCTTTTCATAACTCTCTTCCCCAAATACCCTTCACCAATCACCTCCATACCTCTTCCCCAAATACCCTTAACCACTCACATCCATCCACTCTTCCCTACCAACCCCACCTACCTCCAAAATTCAAATTCTTTTCCCTCCCGAACCCAACCCTAATGGCCGAAACCTACCCTCCACCCCACCCCTATATAAACCCCTCAACACTACTCCATTTTTACACATTACAACCATCACTTCTCCCCCTTGGCCGAATACAAATTCTTCCTCCAGCACCTCCATTTTCTTCTTCTTCTACTACTTTCTTTCTTCTTTTGCTTAGGGACAAGCAAAACTTTTAAGTTTGGTGTGGTAAAAGCATTGCTTTTTGTTTTTCCATAACCATTAATGGCACCTAAGCCAAAAGAAACCTCAAGAAAGAGGAAAGGGAAGGCAATTGCTTCCACCTCTGAGTCATGGGAGATGGAGAGATTCATCTCTAAGGTCCATCAAGACCACTTCTATGAAGTTGTGGCCAAGAAAAAGGTGATCTATGAGGTCCCTTTTAAGCTCAAAAAGAGCGAATATCTGGAGATCCGACAAGAGATTAAAAGAAGAGGATGGGAAATTTTCTCTAATCCTATTCAACAAGTCGGGATCTTAATGGTTCAAGAGTTCTATGCAAACGCATGGATCACTAGGAACCATGATCAAAGTGTGAACCCGAATCCAAAGAATTGGCTTACCATGGTTCGGGGGAAATACTTAGATTTCAGTCCGGAAAATATAAGGTTGGCATTCAACTTGCCAATGATGCAAGAAAATGCACGCCCCTACACTAGAAGGGTCAACTTTGATCAAAGGTTGGACCAAGTCCTCATGGACATATGTGTGGAAGGAGCTCAATGGAAATTTGACTCAAGAGGCAAGCCGGTTCAATTGAGAAGATTGGACCTTAAGCCTGTAGCTAGAGGATGGTTGGAGTTCATTCAACGCTCAATCATTCCTACTAGCAACCAGTCTGAAGTTACTATAGACCGGGCCATCATGATCCATAGTATCATGATTGGAGAGGAAGTGAAAGTTCATGAGATTATATCTCAAGAACTCTATAAAGTGGCTGACAAGTCTTCCACTTTGGCAAGGTTAGCCTTTTCTCACCTCATTTGCCACCTCTGCAATTCGGCTGGAATTGACATAGAGGGAGACATCCTCATTGATGAGGATAAGTCCATCACTAAGAAAAGGATGGAGCAAACAAGAGATTATGGACCTCAATAAGAGCATGAGGAAATTCCTCACCATGAAATCCCTGAGATGCCTCAAGGGATGCACTTCCCTCCACAAAACTATTGGGAGCAAATCAACACTACCCTAGGAGAATTAAGCTCCAACATGGGACAACTAAGGATGGAGTACCAAGAGCACTCCATCATCCTCCATGAGATTAGAGAAGATCAAAGAGCTATAAGGAAGGAGCAACAAAGACAAGGAAGAGACATAGAGGAGCTCAAGAGCACTATTGGTTCTTCAAGAAGAGAAAGACGCCACCCTCACCAAGGTGGACCCGTTCCTTAATCTCCTGGTTCTTATTTTCCTGTTTTTTGTTTACTATGCTTTATGTCTTATTTATGTTTGTGTCTTTACTATATAATCATTAGTGTCTAAGTGTCTATGTCTTAAAGCTATGAATGCCCTATGAATCCATCACCTCTCTTAAATGAAAACTGTTCTAAAAACAAAAGAACAAGAAGTACAGGGTTTTGAATTCATCCTTGAAACTAGTTTAATTATTTTGATGTGGTGACAATACTTTTTATTTTTTGAATGAATTCTTGAACAGTGCATATGTCTTTTGATATTGTTGTCTATGAATGTTAAATATGTTGGCTCTTGAAAGAATGATGAAAAAGGAGAAATGTTATTGATAATCTGAAAAATCATAAAATTGATTCTTGAAGCAAGAAAAAGCAGTGAATACAAAAGCTTGCGGAAAAAAAAAAGAGAAAAGAAAAATGGCGAAAAAAAAAAGAGAAAGAAAAAGAAAAAGCAAGCAGAAAAAGCCAAAAGCTCTTTAAACCAAAAGGCAAGAGCAAAAAACCAATAGCCCTTAAAACCAAAAGTCAAGGGTAATAAAAATGATCCAAGGCTTTGAGCATCAATAGATAGGAGGGCCTAAAGGAATAAAATCCTGGCCTAAGCGGCTAAACCAAGCTGTCCCTAACCATGTGCTTGTAGCGTGAAGGTGTCAAGTGAAAACTTGAGACTGAGCGGTTAAAGTCAAGGTCCAAAGCAAAAAAAGAGTGTTCTTAAGAACCCCAGACACCTCTAATTGGGGACTTTAGCAAAGCTGAGTCACAATCTGAAAAGTTTCACCCAGTTATGTGTCTGTGGCATTTATGTATCCGATGGTAATACTGGAAAACAAAGTGCTTAGGGTCACGGCCAAGACTCATAAAGTAACTGTGTTCAAGAATCAACATACTGAACTAGGAGAATTAATAACACTATCTAAATTCTAAGTTCCTATAGATACCAATCATTCTGAACTTCAATGGATAAAGTGAGATGCCAAAACTGTTCAGAGGCAAAAAGCTACTAGTCCCGCTCATCTGATTGGAGCTAAGTTTCATTGATATTTTGGAATTTATAGTATATTCTCTTCTTTTTATCCTATTTTATTTTCAGTTGCTTGAGGACAAGCAATAATTTAAGTTTGGTGTTGTGATGAGCGGATAACTTATACGCTTTTTGGCATTATTTTTACATAGTTTTTAGTATGATTTAGTTAGTTTTTAGTATATTTTTATTAGTTTTTAAATAAAATTCACATTTCTGGACTTTACTATGAGTTTGTATGTTTTTCTGTAATTTCAGGTATTTTCTGGCTGAAATTGAGGGACTTGAGCAAAAATCTGATTTAGAGGCTGAAGAAGGACTGCAGATGCTGTTGGATTCTGACCTCCCTACACTCAAAGTAGATTTTCTGGAGCTACAAGAGTCCAAATAGCGCGCTCCCAATTGCGTTGAAAAGTAGACATCTAGGGCTTTCCAACAGTATATAATAGTCTATACTTTGCACGAGTTTAGACAATGAAAACTGGCGTTCAACGCCAGCTCCCTGCCTTATTCTGGAGTTAAACGCCAGAAACAGGTTGCAAAGCAGAGTTAAACGCCAGAAACAAGTTATAAACATGCGTTCAACTCCAAGGAAGACCTCTACACGTGAAAGCTTCAATTCTTAGCCCAAGCACACACCAAGTTGGCCCGAAAGTGGATTTCTACATCATTTACTTATTTTTGTAACCCTAGTATCTAGTTTAGCATAAATAGAACTCTTTACTATTGTACTGGGGGTCTTTTTCCTATTTTCGAATTCATATACCATTTGGCAAGGCTGGCCATTCGGCCATGCCTGGACCTTGTTCTTATGTATTTTCAACGGTAGAGTTTCTACACACCATAGATTAAGGTGTGGAGCTCTACTGTTCCTCATGAATTAATGCAAAGTACTATTGTTTTTCTGTTCAATTCAAGCCTATTTCTTCTCTAAGATATTAATTTGCACACAAGAACATGATGAATGTGATGATTATGTGACGCTCATCACCATTCTCACTTATGAACGCGTGCCTGACAAACACTTCCGTTCTACATGAAAGCAAGCTTGAATGCATATCTCTTAGCCTCCTGATCTACGATCAAATTCTTCGTGGTATAGGCTAGCATTATTGGCGGCCATTCTTGAGATCCAAAAAGTCTAAACCTTGTCTGTGGTATTCCGAGTTGGATCTGGGAAGGGATGGCTGTGACGAGCTTCAAACTCGCGAGTGCTAGGCGTAGTGACAGACGCAAAAGGATTATTGAATCCTATTCCAGCAGGATCGAGAACCGACAGATGATTAGCCATGTGGTGACAGCGCATTTTGGACCATTTTCACTGAGAGGACGGGATGTAGCCATTGACAACGGTGATGTCCAACATACAGCTTGCCATGGAAAGGAGTATGAAGGATTGGATAAAGACAGTAGGAAAGCAGAGGTTCAAAAAGAACAAAAGCATCTCCATATGCTTATCTGAAATTCTCACCAATGAATTACATAAGTATTTCTATCCTATTTTATGTTTTATTTATATTTTAATTATTAAAACTCTATAACCATTTAAATCCGCCTGACTGAGATTTACAAGGTGACCATAGCTTGCTTCAAGCCGACAATCTGCGTGGGATCGACCCTTACTCACGTAAGGTTTATTACTTGGACGACCCAGTGCACTTGCTGGTTAATTGTGTGAAGTTGTGACAAAGAACTAAGATTATGAACGTGCGTATTAAGTTTTTAGCGCCGTTACCAAGGAATGAACAATCACGATTTTGCATACCAAGTTTTTGGCGCCGTTGCCGGGGATTGTTCGGCGTTAAACGCCAGTTTACGGGTTACAAGTTGGAGTTAAACGCCCAAAACAGGTTACAACCTGGCGTTTAACTCCAAAAACAGCCTAGGCACTTGTAAAGCTCAAGTCTCAGCCCCAGCACACACCAAGTGGGCCCCGGAAGTGGATTTCTGCACTATCTATCGTAGTTTACTCATTTTCTATAAACCTAGGTTACTAGTTTAGTATTTAAATAACTTTTAGAGGTTTATCTTGTATCGCGTGACATTTTACACATTTCATATTGTATTTCTGACGGCATGAGTCTCTAAACCCCATGGTTGGGGGTGAAGAGCTCTGCTGTGTCTCGATGAATTAATGCAATTACTTATGTTTTCTATTCAATCACGCTTGTTTCTATTCTAAGATACTCGCTTGTACTTAACCGTGATGAATGTGATGATCCGTGACACTCATCATCATTCTCAACCTATGAACGCGTGCCTGACAACCACTTCTGTTCTACCTTAGATTGAGTGTGTATCTCTTAGCCTCTTGGTTCATGATCAGAGTCTTCGTCGTATAGGCTAGGATTATTGGCGGCCATTCCTGAGATCTGGAAAGTCTAAACCTTGTCTGTGGTATTCCGAGTAGGATCTGGGATGGGATGACTGTGACGAGCTTCAAACTCACAAGTGTTGGGCATAGTGACAGACGCAAAAGGATCAATGGATCCTATTCCAACATGAGTGAGAACCGACAGATGATTAGCCGTGAGGTGACAGCGCATTTGGACCATTTTCACTAAGAGGACGGATGGTAGCCATTGACAACGGTGATCCACCAACATACAGCTTGCCATGGAAGGAGACCTGCGTGCGTGAAGAAGAAGACAGTAGGAAAGCAGAGATTCAGAAGACAGAGCATCTCCAAAACCTCAATCTGTTCTCCATTACTGCATAACAAGTACTATTTAATTTATGCTTTTTACTCTTCATAAATATAATCACTCTTATCATTGATTTCCTTACTAAGAATTACAAAATAACCATAGCTTGCTTCAAGCCGACAATCTCCGTGGGATCGACCCTTACTCATGTAAGGTATTACTTGGACGACCCAGTGCACTTGCTGGTTAGTGGTACGAGTTGTGAAAAGTGTGATTTATAATTCAACTAGACTTCTTATAATGAGATAATTGGACTACTATCATTATTATTATTATTATTATTATTATAAGACATTTTATCAAACACTTGGAAGGCATATAAAAAAACTTTATAAATTACAAAAATAATAAAAAGTTATAACTACTCCTTGCAAGAAATTGATAATAAAAACTTAAGGAAGTAAAAATAAAGCACAAAATATCAAATTTATATTTAAAAAAAATTGAGAATTTAACAAGGGTTCATAAACTAAGATAGCAAACTAGAGAAAGTAACAAGAAATTCTAAGAAACTAGAATAGCAAAACAAGAAATTATAAACTAAGAACTACAATTAAGCAAACTAAAACCTAAAACCAAGAGAGAAATTAATAGGAAACCTTTTTATTTTAGCCTTTCACCTAGCACTTTAATTTATTGTTCTTAAGTTAGACGGTTGGGAAAGCTCTTATCCTGAATCATGTGAACCAAATCATGAAGAGTTGATAACCAAACAATGAGCTCCCAAAATCGTTGATTATTGAAATTTATTTTGGGATCCCAAACTTTTGTTGTACACAACTACAATGTTGCTATTGAAGTTTAATTTTTCATTATTTTATAGCAACAAAATAACACCATTCTCTTTGACTATTTTAAAGAACGATTTTATAACCGTTACAATATTTTTTTATCAAGCAACAGTTTCTAATATTGTTTAAATAATCATGCAAAAGATATGCATAAAAACTATTTTCCATGAATACTTAACTTATAGTACATATAAAAATCATTGTGTACAAGAATGGTGTCCTAACACAAGAATTTATGGAAAAGTAGAGTTGGTTTCAGCCACTGAGCGTAAAATGATTCTTCCAGCACTATAGAAACAGTGAATACTTGGAGGTTTTCCTACATGACAGGATGAGGGAGCTTTTCATTATCAAAAACTTTGGAAATGGGATGAATCTACTGAGGAAGGTTACAATAAAAGGTCACGATGCCACCCGGTATGCGTACTCAATGATGATTCTGCTCATGTATAAAGAGGATGGCAAAAAAATTAGGAATGAAACTGTTCGTTGCATTGGAGGCGTCTGGTGCACTAACATCTTGCAAAGCAAATATTATGGGTGTGATTGGACTAATGTCGATCGATCGGCGTGGCATAGCTGTTATTGATGCTTATATCTACTGTGTTCCTCAAACACATGCCCTAGCTGTGGCCAGATGGACATAATCTATGAATATCATCGTCATCGAATACCTTGGGAGCGCGACGATGGTTATGGAGGTGCTAGCATCTATTGACGTGCTGACTATACGAATCTATTCTAGGTTAAGGTACAACAAGTTGATATTTTTGTTTAATGTCATTCAATCTACTTTGTTTGTTTTCATGGATAGATCTCTGTTTATCAAGGTTCTGAAAATTGAACCTATCATCGAACTACTCTAGCTACTGGTTTACTAGTTTATTGGTTCAACCGGTTCAACTGGAACAATTATTTTATAATAAAATAATAAATAAAATATAAATAAACACATAAAAAATATAGTTATAATCTAATATAAACTTTAAAATATCGTCCTAATTAATACTACATTCACACCTAAAAATTACTAGCAACCCAATAACAACAAACATGAAAACAAGGACCATCTCAATTGCAAGAATCACAACAACAATTTAACAAATTAACAAGTACAAAATCTGAATAGAAAATATAACAACCCAATCACAAAAAATAGACAATCTCAATCTCAAGAATCACAATAACACTGATGCACCACTATTACGTGGTACATCTTGTGCTTAATTTAGTAGATTTTATCCACTAAACTCACACTTATTCATATAATTTGCGTGTTTTATATTTTCCTTCCTAATTTTGTGCTATGATTAAAAACATGCTTCTTTGGCCTTAAATTTGCTATGTTTAATCCTCTCTTATTACCATTCAATGTCTTGATATATTTGTTAAGTGTTTTCAGAGTTTATAGGGCAGAAATGGTTTAGAGAATGGAAATGAAGCATGCAAAAAGTGGAAGGAATACAAGAAATTGAAGGAATTGTTGAGCTGTCAAGCCTGACCTCTTCGTACTTAATTGACCATAACTTGAGCTACGGAGGAATGAGGCGATTCCAGTTGCGTTAGAAAGCTAACATCTGGGGCATCAAAATAATATAAAATTTACCATAGTTGCCTTTCTGTTAAGTGACGCGTACCCGTGCATCACGCGTATGCGTGGATAGTGCGGTAGACAAGTGATGCGTACGCGTGGGTGAAGCGCACGCGTGGCAGAGCCACGTGCTGAACGTATCAAAAATTGCTGGGGGAAATTTCTGTGCTGTTTTTGACCCAGTTTCAAGCCCAAAAAATATAGATTAGAGGCTACAGAGTGGGGAAATCAAAGGCATTGATACAACATTCATTCATAATTTTAGGTTTTAGATGTAGTTCTAGAGAGAGAGGCTCTCTCCTCTCTCTAGGTTTTAGGATTCTTAGGTTTAGCTATTTTCGGTTTTAGATTTCTACTTTACTTTAATCTAGTTTCTTTTCTACTCTTAGTTGTTCTAGTATTTTAGTTTCTCTTCTCTTGGTGATTTATCCACTTTAGTTTATGAATTCTCATGTTAGACTTGATTTTCTATTTAATGTAATTTGAGGTATTTCATATTTATGATTGCTTTCTTCTATTTGTGCTATTGATGCTTGTAATTGGTTGTTTGGATTTTATTATCTCTTATTGCTTTTTCTATGCTTTTATGTTGTACCTTCCAAGTGTTTGATAAAATGCTTGGTTGGATTTTAGTGTAAATTTCTCTCCTTTTGGCTTTGGTAGAGTAATTGGAGACTCTTGAGTTATCAAACTCCTTTGTTAATTGATAGTTAAAAGTTGCTAATTGATTTGGATCCCTCTAAAGCTAGTCTTTCCTTAGGAGTTGACTAGGACTTGAGGAATCAAATTGATTCATCCACTTGACTTTTCTTCATAGTTAGAGGTTAACTAAGTGGGAGCAATGGACGATTCTCATCACAATTGATAAGGATAGCTAGGATAGGACTTCTAGTTCTCATACCTTGCCAAGAGCTTTATAAGTTATTAGTTTAATTCTTGCAATTTATTTTCTTGTTCCTTATTCATAACCCCAAAAAGATACTTTTCCATAACCAATAATAACTACACCTCCCTCCAATTCCTTGAGAGACAACCCGAGATTTAAATACTTCAGTTATTATTTTTAGGGATTTGTTACTTGTGACAACCAAATTTTTGTATAAAAGGATTCTTTATTGGTTTAGAAACTATACTAGCAATGAGAATTTATTGTGAATTCTTTACTAGCAAAAGTCTATTCATCAAACACCAACAATTTTAGCAAATTAACAAAATAATAATTTGAAAAGAACAAAGCAACCCAATATTCTCAATTGCAAGAATCACAACAACAATTTAACGAATTAACAAGTACAAAATTCGAATAGAAAATTCAACAACCCAATAACAAAAAACAAAGACAATATCAATCTCAAGAATCACAATAATACCAACATTTTAGAAAATTCACAAATTAACAATTTGAGAAGAACAAAGCAACCCATTAATCTCAAGAACTAAGTACACAACAACAATTTATCAAATAAACAACAACAAAACCTAAATAGAAAATTTAATAAATTAAATCACAACAACCTAACAATTTAGAAAATTAAAACAAAGTAGCACAACAATTTAGCAAATTATCAACTTAGCAAGTTCAAGAATAGAAAATCACAATAAAAACAAAAATATTAAAGACAATAGAATAACAACATAATAGAAGCAAAAGGGTGAAGCATATGAATCCATTTCTAAATTAAAGTAGTTATATGATGAAGTTATAGACATAGGGTTCCTGGAGAGGAGGTCGCTAGACCGTCGCGAACTGGAGAAAGGGTGGCTGGACCGTTGTGGAACTAGAGCCGCGGAGGGTGGAATGTGGCGGAACTGGAGTAGAGGAGGGTGGAGCACAACAGAACTGGAGCAAAGGAGGGTGGAGCGTGGCGAAACTAAAGCAGAGGAGGGATAGAGCATGGTGTAACAGAACCAATGCGGCGGAACAGCGGCTGCACGACGGAGGAATGACACAAGATGAGTTGCAGTAGGGATGATGACTTTGAGCATATGCGATGCGACGTGACGGCAGAGACGAGCTGCGACAATGCTAAAGCAATGGGGCGACTTAGTTTCTATTTAGCTTGATTTCCTGCATCATTATCTTCTACAACACTTGAAATGGAGTTAGATTCACAAAAAATAACATATATGGTCTCTTCAATGATCCTATGTTCTTTAAGGTATACTCTATAGGCTTTGCTAGTGGTTGAGTAACCTACAAAAGTATATTCATATGACTTTGGATAAAATTTTCCAAGAATGTCTTTTGTATTTAAAACAAAATATTTACATCCAAAGACATGAAAGTAGTTAAGATTAAGAGGAGTTCCTTTCCACAACTCATAGGGAATTTTCTTTAAAAACTTTCGAATGATGGTTCGATTCAAAATGTAACAAGTTGTGTCCACAGCTTTAGCCCATAGAAATTTGGGTACATCATTTCACAAAGCATGGCCCGAGCCATTTCTTGAAGGTTTTTATTTCTTCTTTAAATAACTCCATTTTGTTGAGGTGTTCTAGGACAAGAGAAGTTGTGTGAAATACCAAATTCATCACAAAATAATTCAAAGTCTTGATTTTCAAACTCTTTTCCATAATCACTTCTAGTAGAAGCAATTTTCAAATCTTTTTTATTTTGAATCTTTTTGCATAAAACATTAAAGGCTAAAAACGCATCATTCCTGTGAGCTAAGAATAGAACCCAAGCGAATCTAGTGTAATCATTAACCATAACTAAGCCATAATGTTTACCTTCTAGGCTTTGAGTTCTAGTAGGACCAAAAAGATTAATATGTAGCAATTCTAATTGTCTCTTAGTTGAAACATCTTTCTTGGGTTTAAAAGAACTTTTAGTTTGTTTACTCATTTGACAAGCATCGCAAGTGATGTCTTTGTCAAATAAAATTTTAAGAAGACCTCTTACTAAGTCCTTTTTTGGCAAGTTTTGAAATCTGAAACATACTAGCATGTCCCATTCTTTTACTCCATAACCATTTTTCGGAATCCATTGAAGTAAAGCATGCTATATTTTGTTCTTTTAGTTCCTCCAAAGTAAGAGTATACACATTATTACATCTTCTTGCAACAAACAAAAGATCACCAGATTTTTCATCTACAACTAAGCATTCTAACTTTATATCCCAAATCACAAAGTTGACTAACGCTTAGAAGGTTTTACTTCAAACCATCAACGAAAAATACATTATCAATGAATGTAGAAAAATTTTTACCAACTTTACCTATAGCTATGATTTTTCCTTTTCCATCATCACCCAAAGTCACAAAAGCTTCATCGTACTTGTTAAGTTTGATGAAGAAAGTAGACTTTCTTGTCATGTGCCTTGAGCATCTACTATCCAAGTACCACATGTCTTTTTTCTTCTTAGATACAAGGCAAATCTCTTCAGCATGATCTTGATTAGCTATGAAGTAAGCATGACTTTCATGTTTGGAATATTCTTCTTCCTCTGAATCATTTTCCAAGTCTCTCCAAGATGCCATTAGAACTTTTTTCTTATCCTTCCTTGTTTTGTCTTCCTTCTTGAACTTGGGACAGTCATATTTGAAGTGGCCGGCCTCCTTGCAGTGATGACAGAGATTATCTTGCTGAGGTATTTCTTTTGATCCTTCGAGCTTGATCCTCTACCCCTTCTTTTGCTTCTCATGAGCCTCCTAGCAAAAAATATAATTTCGTTATCTGATAAACTATCAATGGAATCATCTTCCAATGACTCAACAGTAAATTTCAAAGCCATTCCTTTCTTTTTAAGGTCACAGTTTAAGTGGGTGATTTCATAGGCAAGAGATTTTCCTCTTAACTCATCATATGACATCTGTTTCAGGCAAGGGTATACATAAAATAACCAAATTACGGTTAACCGGTTAAAAAATCATAACTATATTTTAGTTAACCAATTTAATGAAATAATTTTAAAAACCATATTCATATTATTAGAAAGTGGTTAACTAAAACCAAATTTTAAAAACCGATTTTTAACCGGTTAACCAAAACCAAAACCAAATTTTATGTAACTCTTGTGTTCAAATTGGTTAACCGATTTTTTAACCGGTTAAAATCGGTTTTTAACTGGTTAAAAACCAATTTTTAATTTTTTTTGAAAAATCTAATTTTTCTATGTAAAAACATTGTTTTAAACTGATTATTTTTCAAACTGGTTTTTATTTTTATAACCGGTTAAAAATTAATTTTTAAATTTTCTAACCGGTTAATAACCAGTTTTATCTTATAAAACTAATTTGGTTAATTAACCAAATTATATTTTTGGCTAGCCCAAAAACAGGTTCGGTTTTAAGATTAACCAAACCATGAATAGCTCTAGTTTCAGGTTACCACTCTCAGCAATGACAGTTGCTTATGTTTTCCAGTCTTTGGTAAGGTTTCTCAGTATTTTCTTCATTAGCACTTGTTCAGTGTGAGTCATCCCCATAGCATCCAAGCTATTTATGATGACAGAAAACCTCTCAAATATTTCATCAATTGTTTCTCCTTCCTTCATGGCAAACATCTCATATTCTTTTCTCAGCATGCCGATCATTGTTTCCTTCACTTGTCTTATACCCTCATGTGTGACTTGGAGTTTATCCTAAATCTCTTTTGCTATTTTGCACCTTGATACCTTCCAGTACTACTCAAAACTAAGTGAGCAGTGCATCATGTTGATTACTTTAACGTTCAGCTCCACCTTTTTCTCGTCTTCATCATTCCATTCAGCTTTTTCTTTAACTGTCACAACTCTTTCTGCACTTGTTTTGGTTGAAACTTGTGGACTATGCATGATTATTTTCCAAATGTTGTAGTTAACAGATTAGACAAATATCTGCATTCCTTTCTTCCACTAATTGTAGTTCTTGCCGTTGAAGAAGGGAGGTCCATTGTTGGATTGTCCTTCTATGAGAGTGTAAGCCACGACATTTGAACCCATGTTCTTGGGCATTTAGATCTTTTCTCCAAGCTGTGAAGCTTGATTTCTTGAGACCAAAGCTCTGATACCAATTGAAGGTTTGTGAATGGCCTAGAGAAGAGAGGGTTGAATTTATGGCCTTCTTTTTTTAACCTCTTTTTGCTTTTGCTTTTTGCTTCAAACTGGAATAGGAACTTAGTTGTTGATATGTCTGTTAAGTTAAACTTCAGGAGACAAATTTATTTTGTCTCTTCACGATACGTTCAGGAACAGAGGAACTCTTCTTTTTTGAATAGTTGTGACTTTTGAGAAATATACAATGCAGGAGACATTTATTTTGTCTCTTAACAAAATGAAACAAAAAAATAGTAGAGAAAAAAAATTACAAATCGTGTATCTTGGTTCAGCCACCATGTGCAATGTGACCTACATCCAGTCTCTCCCACAACAATGGAGGAATTTGCACTATCTTTCACAAAGATTAAAAACACCAATTTCTCTAGGATTCAACTCAATTTTATCTGGGACAAACCCATCTTATACCTAAGCTAGATTTGGCTACGTTCAATCCCTAGACTTTCAACCACTAAGTGCTCACCCAACTTAGTAAGGGAATCCCCCCAAAATCATGTGTACAAAACAAAAAAACATATAAAAGAGTTTTGACATAATTTTTTGGTTTTTTCTTATAACTCTCTTTGCCTTTTCTCTCAATGGCTTTATTGATTCGTCACTTAATGCTTTTTTTTCATTGAAAAGAAACAAAGAAAAGTGAACAATGAAGAACAAAAAATTTAATGTAAACTCATGAAGGAGAAGAAGGATAGCTTAAATGCTGTGAAAATCTAAACTCGTGTACTCACTCCTTGATTCAATCTCTGCCTGTTTACCCTTTTAACAGAGGAGTAAAGCTTCCAAATCTTGAAGCTTGGCTTGAATAGTTGACTTCTTCTTTTGTAAATACAGCTGCAGCAGCACAGAAGAGAGATGAGACAGTAAAAGTGAATAAAGCTTACATGCATTCTTACCTAGCTATTTCTCTTTCTTCCTTTTTCAAATTTCTTCAAAGATCTGAGTCATTCATCAATACTTTAGCTCCAAGTTTGATTCTTGACCCTTGATCTATAGCAGAACTTCATAACTTCCAATTTCCTCAATTTTTCAGTTCGATGCTTGAGGGAAGATAGCATATTCAATAAGCTACTTAATGAAGCACAAAAAAGGAAATTATTTTCTGAATCACATTTGATTTTATTGTTGCTTTTTGTTGCCCTAGCCTCTGACTTTCTTCTTCTTTTCCTTTTGTTTCTTAATTTTTGTAATCACTTTTTCTTTTTGACTTGAACCATAATCAGAACTTCCTTTTTCTTGCTTGTTCTTGGAAGTAATCACGTGGGTGAAGAAGAGAGAAGAGAGAGAGTTAGTTGAGTTACTTTGGCTTGGTTCAAATGGAAATGTATTGTTATGGTTAGAGATCAACAACTATTCCCTTGGGCCATGATTGATTAGAATGAGTGTTTATGGGCCTGAACCATTTTAGGACTTTTGTTAGCTTATTATTGGGCCTGTTTTAATTTCAATAATCTCCTACACAATAAACAAACTAATCAAACACTGATAAATCCATATTTTATGGTATTTATTTGCTTTAATTGGATGGATTTTATTGATTTTTCTTGCATTTATTTATTGAAATAGCATAGTTTTGTGAATTTCTCCTAATTGTGCTTAGTGATGAAAACGATGCTTTTTATGCATAAAATTACTAATTTTAATTTCACTTTTATTTCATTCGATACCTTGATGTGTTTGTTTAAGTGATTGAAGTTTTAGAAGACAAGGATGGCTTGGAAGGATGAAGGAAAAGCATGCAAAAGTGGAGAATTAATGAAGAAGTGAAGGATTTGTAGAGTTGTCAATCCTGACCTCTTCGTACTCAAGTGATCATAACTTGAGTTATAGAGCTCCAAATGAGGCAGTTCTAGTGGCATTAGAAAGCTAACGCCCGGGGCTTCAAAATGATATGCAATTGTCTATAGTGGAAGTGAGTTAAAATGTCCATGTACACAGTCAAATGGTCATGTACGCAAGACACCAAAAACATGCTTCATTAAAGAAACACGTGAGGGGCGATTTCTGGAGCATTTTGGACCCAATCCAACTCATTTTTTATGCTATTGAACCAGGGATTGAAGAGAGAATGAACCAAGTAGAGTTATTTTAGGTTTTTATCATATTTTAGGAAAAAATTTTAGAGAGAAAATCTAACTTCTCTCTAGAATTATAGGTTTCTTAGTTTAATTTTTCTCTAATTTTAGGTTTTGATCTTATTTTGGTTTACTTTTCTTTATATTTTCTTGTTCTAGTATCTTGATTTATCTAGTTTCTCTTGTTAATTTCTCTATTTTACCACTTTTAGTTTATGAACTCTCTCAATTTCCTTTAATACAATTTGATGTTTTATGTTTTTTTTATGCTTAATTGAGTTGTTGTTATCAATTTCTTGCATTTAGGAGCTATAGATTTTACTAATCCTTGCAATTTTGATGCTTTTCTTTTATGCCTACCATGTGTTTGATAAAATGCCTCTTTCAATTTTAGATTAGAATTTTGTATTCTTGGTTTGGGTTGATAACTTAGGTGACCTTGAGTTACTAATGTCCAAGTTAATTGATAATTTGGAGATCTTAATCACTCTTGTTTCCATTGATGCTGATCTTTTACTAATTCAATTAGTAAGTTGATAGGACTTATGGATTAGGATTAATTAAGCCCATTTGACTTTCCTCCAATATTGGGGATGACAAAGTGGGATTGCTCTTTATAATTATCATGTTATGGTTAGTAACAAGGATAATGATCCTTAACCACCAAGCCTTGCCAAAACCTTTCTTAGTTGATCTCTTTAATTGTTTTAGTTTAATTGCTTTTGATATTTAGTTATTATTTGCTTCTTTATTTTCTTGTCATTTACATTCCTTGTTATTGCTATCTCACCCCCGATTTTCCTAATAGTCAATAATTGAGCACTTGATTATAATTCCTAAGGAGAATGACTCGGGATTCTACTCCTGATTATTTTGGTTTGTATTATGACAACCTTTTTAAACTTTGATTAGGGTCATTTGTTGGTTTGGAGCTATACTTGCAACGCAATTCTTTTGAGAAAAATTCCTAATCGACGTTTGGCCTTTGTCAAACACATAATTGAGTTTTTAACCCAAAATAATAATGTTTGGTCATCATCCATTAATTATTATTATTTTCTTAAACTCAACAATTGAAAATGCTAAAACAAAGTTATTAGCAAACCATAAGGCTCCGTTGCTCATACTGATGTCCAATAGATTGGAGTGAAGTGTTCTAATGAAGCAATCCTACATTGATGGTTGTCTTCAACTCTGAAAGTTTCCCTGACACCTGACAAGTTTGTAATGTACAATAATTATTATAAGTGGTTTATCCACTGTAAGGCTATAAAGATCATGAACGAATTTTATAAGTCAATTTTTTCTAACAAATATGCATCTTGACAGTAAGTAATGTACCTCTGTTATCATCTGAAATTGTTTGCCTAGGTCATCTGAGAAAAGATAGCAATTTGCCAAAGGTAGTTTGTTATTTGCCAACCAAGAATTAGTTTTGGAAGCTTGAATAACCTAATGTGTTTGTCAATAATAGGTTGATTGCACAATATGTTACGAATCAAGGTAAGTACGAATGAACTTTAAGTGACAAATTAAAGGGCTATGGATATAAATTTTTTGATTTTGGTCCAGAAGAAATTACAACACTCTGCACAAGGGCATAAGATTTCCTCTTCTTACGGATTTTCAATAGAGTAAGCAAAGTTTAAGAAGTCATTAACATCGTTACTAAATTCATCTTTATCTCTCGGTAAACTCATCAAATCTTTCTCTAAGTCTTAGAAAAACCTAATTTTTCATATATTGTTACTACTATTTAAGTAAGCATGTAAATAATAATGTTCATGCATATTCAGTATATAAATTCATCAAATAACACACAACAATATCATTATTAAAATTAAGAAAAAATTATATTAGTTATTCAAAAGTATACTAGACATCAAAAGACTATCAATATGAAAAAAATGCACAAAGGTACATAATATACGTATGAAAGCAAACAAGTATAAGCAAGATAAAAGAAAAAACTTACGGGGTCATGGCTCAACAAATTGCAATCTTCAAGTCCTAGAGTATTCACCAATGTTTCTCAAACTCTTCTGAAGCAATTTCTCTCTATAAAGAAGTAAAAAATAAAGTTTACATTATTCTCTATGAGCTATTTAACTCAATCAAAATGGCCAACAGAACAAACAAATAAAAAATAATAATCAATTCTCTATGAACTAGTTAACTCAGCAAATTACAGAAATCAATCATTTTGTAATTTACATTGAAAATGAATAAATCAAAGAGAAAAAATACTAGAATCAGCGTGGAGAACCAGAGATTTCTTAATCAGTAACAACTAGCATCAAGAAGCACACCTCAGTCGAGAAGCCATAGAGAACCTAAAATTCAATAGAAAATCAATCAAGCTAGTCCAAACAAATTGAAATTTCAGACCTAAGAATTATAATAGAATGCTTAATTACTATGAACTAAGAAAAATGCGGCAAAGAAAATTCTAATTTTAATCTAAATTAACTTAATCAGCAAAAACAAGTTTGACTAAAGAAAATTACTAAGTATGAATTAAAATCTAACTAAACTGTAATGAATTGAAACACAGAAGATCAAAACGAGTTTCCAAAAATCTGAAAACTGAAGAACAGAGAAATAAGAAGGCAAGGGAGAGGAGATTGCAGCTGGGGTGGTCATCAGAATGCGTCAGAGCTCACCAACAGAACAGGGGTTGCTACGGTTCTGCAGTCTCTGGTTTGCAAAGATGAGGAGGTGAGAAAAGAGAAGAAGAGGAAGAAGGAGAAGAGAAGGGAGAGAGGGGTTGCTCACCGGTGGTGGTTCGGCAATGGTGGAGGAGAAAATAAGTGGTTCAGAACAGAATAAAGAGCGCACCACATGCAGTGTAGAAGCGTGTGTGGAGAAGAGCATCGTTGCATGGAGGAACGCACCGCGCCGTGGAGAAGTGCACTACACAGTGGAGAAGAGTCGTCGAGCTACGCTGTCGCTATTAGGTTCATTGATTGGAGCTGTGCAGTGGAAAATTGTAAACTCCGGATAATTGGTAAATAATTAATCAATAAATTAATTATTATTTAAAGAAATTAGAAAATTAAATTTTATAATTGGAAGAAGTAGAAATAATTAAAATATAAATTTTAACACTAATTTTAAAAATTTTGACCCAAAAAGGGCTACAGGCCGAACCAGTTAGACCGGCCCCAAACCGGACCCAAGGCCCAATATATAAATGTTAGCACTCACCCTTCTCCTCCCCAAAATCAAATGAAAGACACTGCAATTGGGGAAAAGGAGCCGTGGAACCCTAACTCAAATCACCTCCAAACTTCAATCTTCCATAACTTTCAATCCAGAGCTCTGATTGACAAGTCATCAGTGGCCATGCGTTCTTCTTAGAATTCTCTACGAAACCATCTAAACAATGAGGTAAGGGACTCACATTTTTTCATCCAGCTCTCCCCTTTTCAGTTTCTAAAATCTTATGTTTTGATATTGAGAAATTGAATAATTTTGGTAGTTTAGGTGAACTCTAGCAGCGGGTAATCATTAGATTTTTGCCCGTTTGACTCATGGGTAAGGTAAGAACTTGTTAAACCCTAGTGAATCATTGAATTAGTGAGCCCTATAATGATTATAATGATGTTGTGTGAAGTAGATTGTATTCTTTTTTATTTGGAGTTCAATTTGGCGGTTTGAAACGAAATTCGGGTGATTGGGCTTGCAGAAATGGAAATTGGAGCTTTGAAGCTTATGGAACGAAGGAATTTTGAGGTGTCCGAGCATTCAGGAGAAATCGGCCAAGGTATGATTTTGGTTTCTCGTAGATAATATAAAAACGTAGGCTAGTTGACCATAGGTTAAGTTGCACTATGAGGACTTGTTAAAGCTTAGTGACTTTGGTGAAAATGTTGAAATTGATTATGAGCATGTGTTGAATAGCGATGATTGTGATGTTTGATGATAACAATGAGTTGATGAAAGATGATTTTGATAATTGATGATGATAATGAATTAAGATGTTGGTAGCTTGATGAATAATGAGTTATGTCATTTTGAATTTGGATTGTTTAAGGTAAAAATGAATATATTTAGTAAATGGTATAATGTGGAAGAAAGGAAATGGATATAGACTTGTTTTGTACACAATAAGTATTGTTTTGAGGTGTAATACCTTGGTTTTAAAATGAAAGTTTGGTAAAAATAGAGGTTTGGCATTTTTGGTAAAACTTGATTTTTGACCAACTTCGGTGTGCCCCAACTTGGCTTCCGGACTCTCAGATTCTATCAAACTTGTTTCAAACAAAAATTGCATCTGTGAAGTTTATGCCACGGACTAGAAATAATTTCTAACAAAAATGTTATGCGCGGCTAAAGTTTGGTGTACAAAACTGATTTCTGTAGATTTAGAAACTTTTCTGAAAAATGCAGGGCATGCATACGCGGACACATGCATGCGTACGCGAGAATTTTCTCTGTTTTAACACATTCGCGTATGCAAGGAGTGGATGCATACGCGAGTTTGTCGAAATTCCCATCCATGCATATGCATAAGGTGGCATGCCTACCCATGACCACACTGTTTTAGAAAATTATATTTTGTGATTTAAACATGTTTTCTAGCTTCTAAACCTATATAGTTACCTTCTAAAGTCCTTAAATTTAGTTCCTAACCATAGAAAAAGGGGTAAAGCTAAAAAGGGGAGTAACCTGGTAGTGAAAGAGGATGATGAAGCAATGGTTTATGCTTGAGAAGTGCAGATATGCTAAATATGTGATGAATGCAGGTTGTAATGATAATGAAAATGATAATGAATTCTTGAATGTGATACCTAGGTAGTAACAAGGGTTATAGTTCGTCCCACTTGCTCCGGATCAGTGATTGTGATGCCTAGGTAGTAGCAGCAGTAGTAGATTATTCAACTTCCTCCAGGTTGAGTTGATAAATACCTGCCTGGATAGCAGTAGCAATAGTGGTTTATTCCACTTGCTCTAGGTTAAGTGGGTAGTAGTAGGGGATTGTGGCTCAAACCCACTTGCTCTGTAATAGGGTATTTCTGTCCAAGGTTAGCTATCAGGATATTTCGGGTTTAGCTATATAACTGACAGATGATATCATCAGCCATAGGACAGGCATGCATCATATGCATTTGTATGTTTTGTTTGAGTGTGCATTGTTTTGGTTTGCCTAACTGTTTATCTATGCTTATTTGCTACTTGCTTTACTTGCTATACATGTACCCTATTTGTGTTTTATTTGCTTGTCTTGTTTCTCTTTGCAACTGAGAGATCCCTCATGCTGGCGGAGGTGACGCTGAGGGTAGTTCCACCGTTGTTTAAAGGGTTAGAGGAGACGGAAAGTGAAGTGTTAGGTTAAAGATAAATTTAGAACTTGAACACCTTAGATAACTTAGCTAACTTATGGTTTAGAATACTTTCTTAAGTTTAATTCTGAGTGTCAGAGTTCTAAGAATGCCTCTGGCTTTCCTGGGACTTTATACATTATGTATGTTGGCACCTTCACCATACTGAGAACCTCCGGTTCTCATTTCATACATATATTATTGTTCTTCAGATGTAGGTCAGAAGGCACCACACTGATCATTCTAGAGACCTTGTGAAAGCGAAGAGTTATATTTTGGGTTTAGCATTATGTTTCTGCTTGTATATATATGTACATAGTTGTTCTCCGCACTTTGTATTTTGAAGTTTGTCCCTCTTAGAGGTCGAAATGGAGAAGTAGGTGTTCATTCTATAATTCGGGATGTATTTTAGGTTATATATATAAATATGTATATATTTTATACTCTGGCCGGCCTTAACTTCGCAGGTCGAGCTTGGAGCTTGTTATTTGTATCTTTGGAACTCTGATCTTATATATATATTATCTTCCCTTTCAATCTTTATATCTATTTTAAGCTTATCCAATCATGAGTGATGCATTTTTCTGTTGGTATTTGTATTTAACTTCTTTTTCAAGGCTCCTAGTTACAATTTCTTTCAACTACATCATATACGTATCTTTACTTTTAGAGGTCGTAGCGTCTCGCCGCCTCTAATTTACGTCCTAGGCATAAAGCTCTGTGTGGTTGGGTGTTACATTATGGTATTAGAGAAGTTCGTTCCTGTAGAGCCTGATGAATGGACCCACTATGCTTCCGGGCATACTCTATGTTATGTGTATATGCTACTTTGGATATCTGACTGATATGTGTGGCATATTTGTTCATGAGCATGCATTTGGGAGTTTAAGGCTCTAAACCTGAGATATTGAGACTGATCATCTTGATATCACTTGTTTGGTGTGAATAAAAACCAAATGGCATCTCACGGATCTAACCAAGGAATTCAGAGAGTGCTTCCATCTACTTTCCTTAGTAACTGAAATTTTCGAGGGCAAAATTTTTTATTAGGGGGTAGGATGTAAACCCCGGATAATCAGTAAATAATTAATCGACAAATTAATTATAATTTAAAGAAATTAAAAAAATTAAATTTTATAATTGAATGAAGTAGAAATAATTAAAATACGAATTTTAACATTAATTTTAAAAATTATGGGCCAACGGACCAAACCGGTTGGACCGAGTCCAAATTGGGCCCAAGGCCCAACATATAAAAGTTAGAACTCAGCCTTATCCTCCCTCAAATCAAATGAAACACGTTGCAATTGGGGAAAGGAGGCCATGGAACCCTAACCCAAATCACTTCCAAACTTCAATATTTCGTAACTTTCAATCTAGAGCTCTGATTGACAAGCCGTCAGTGGCCACGCATTCGTCTCAAGATTTTCTACAAAACCATTTGAACAATGAGGTAAAGGAATCACATGTATTCACCCAGATCTCCCCTTTTCAATTTAGAAAATCTTAGGTTTGGTATTGAGAAATTGAATAATTTTGATAGTTTAGGTGAACTCTAGCAGCACGTAATCACTGAATTTATGCCCGTTTGACTTGTGGATAAGGTAAGAACTTGTTAAACTCTAGTGAATCATTGAATTAGTGAATCATGTAATGATTATAATGATTTTGTGTGAAGTAGAGTGTATTCTTGTTGATTTGGAGTTTAATTTGGCGGTTTGAAATGAAATTTGGGTGATTGGGCTTGCGAAATTGGAAATTAGAGCCTTGGAGCTTGTGGAAAGGAGGAATTTTGAGGTGTTCGAGCATTAGAGAGAAATTGGCTAAGGTATAGTTTTGGTTTATCGTAGATAATGTGTAATATAATGTGAAAACATAGGCTAGTTGACCCTAGGTTAAGTTGAACTATGAGGACTTGTTAAAGCTTAGTGACTTTGGTAATTATGAGCATGTGTTGAACAGTGATGATTGTGATGTTTGATGATAACAATAAGTTGATGACTGATGATTTTGATGATTGATGATGATAATGAATTAATATGTTGGTAGCTTGATGAATAATGAGTTATGTCATCTTGAATTTGGATTGTTTGAAGTGAAAATGAATATATTTAGTAAATGGTATAATATGGAAGAGAGGGAATGGATATAGACTTGTTTTGTACACAATAAGTGTTTTGTTTTGAGGTGTAATGCCTTGGTTTTAAAATGAAAGTTTGGTAAAAATAGAGGTTTGACATTTTTGGAAAAACATGATTTTTGACCAACTTCGGCGGGCCATAACTTAGCTTTTGGACCATCAAACTTTGTCAAACTTATTTCAAACAAAAATTGGGTCCGTGAAGTTTATGTCGTTTGAAGAACGGACTAGAAATGATTTCTAACAAAAACGTTATGCACACCAAAAGTTTGGTGTCCAAAAGTGATTTCAACAGAGTTAACAGCTTTTCCGAAAAATGCAGGGCATGCGTACGCGAGAACTCCTTCTATTCTAACACATTAGCGCACGCATGACCACCCTGTTTTGAAAAAGTTGTATTTTGTGATTTAAATATATTTTATAATTTCTAAACCTCTATAGTTACCTTCTAAAGTCCTTAAATTTAATTCCTAACCATAGGAAAAGGGGTAAAGCTAAAGAGGGGAGTAACTTGGTAGTGAAGCAAGATGATGAAGCAATGGTTTATGCTTGAGAAGTTCGGATATGTTGAATATGTGTTGAACGCAGGTTGTAATGATAATGAATTCTTGAATGTGATACCCGGGTAGTAGTAGCAGTAGTGGTTTATCCCACTTACTTTGGGTTAGTAATTGAGATACCTGAAAAGTAACAAGGGTCGTGCTTCGTCCCACTTGCTCTGGGTCAGTGATTGTGACGCCTGGGTAGTAGCAGTAGTAGTGAATTATTCCATTTGTTCAAGGTTGAGTTTATAAACACCCGCTTAGGTAGTAGCAGCAGTAGTGGTTTATTCCACTTGCTCTGGGTTAAGCAGGTAGTCGCAAGAGGGTTGTGGCTCAGACACACTTGCTTTGCGATGGGATGTTTTTGTCCAACGTTAGCTACCAGGACATGTCGAGTTTGGCTATATAATCGACATATGATATCATCAGCCATAGGACAGGCATGCAGCATATGCATTTGTATATTTTGTTTTGGGTGTGCATTGTTTTGGTTTTCTTAACTGTTTATCTATGCTTATTTGCTACTTGCTTTACTTGATATACATGTACTCTATCTGCATTTTAATTGCTTGTGTTGTTTGTCTTTGCAATTGAGAGATCCTTCATACTGGCGGAGGTGACGCTGAAGGTAGTTCCATCATTGCTTAAAGGGTTGAAGAAGACGGAAAGTGAATTGTTAGGTTAAAGATAAATTTAGAACTTGAACACCTTATGTAACTTAGCTAACTTATGGTTTAGAATACTTTCTTAAGTTTAATTCTGAGTGTCGGAGTTCTAAAAATGCATCTGGCTTTCCCGGGACCTTATACATTATGTACGTTGGCACCTTTACCATATTGAGAACCTTCAGTTCTCATTCCATACATATATTGTTGTTTTTTAGATGTAGGTCGGGAGGTACCGCACTGAACATTCTGGAGAGATTCTCAAAGTGAAGAGCTATATTTTGGGTTTAGCATTATGTTTATGCTTGTATATATATGTACACAGTTGTTCTCCGCACTTTGTATTTTGAAGTTTGTCCCTCTTAGAGGTCGAAATGGAGAAGTAGGTGTTCATTCTGTTGTTTGGGATGTACATATTTTGGGTTATATATATAAATATGTATATATTTTATACTTCAATCGGCCTTAGCTTAACAGATCGAGGCTGGAACTTGTTATTTATATCTTTAGAACTCTGATCTTATATATATTATCTAATCGTGAGCGATGCATTTTTTTGTTGGTATTTGTGTTTAACTTCTTTTTCAAGCCTCCTAATTACAATTTCTTTCAACTACATTATATACGTATTTTTACTTTTAGAGGTCGTTGCACCTCGCCACCTCTGATTTACGTTCTAAGCGTAAAACTCTGTGTGGTAGGGTGTTACAAGAATGGGTGAGTGGGTTAGGGCTTCTGGTATTTGTTCAAATGAATTGATGATACATAAATGTTTTTTTTCTTTTTCTAAGTTATTCGGAGCGAAAAAATATATAGGTGGGAATATGATTAAAAGTTTTTCTCTAAAATTATTAATTACGAATAATTTTAGGCAACTTTTTATAAATATTATTTGTTAAATTTTTTTTACAATTCTTATAAAATATTATATTTTTATTTAAAAATATTCTCTTAAATTTTTTATATTGCAATATTTTGTTAGTGTAGTTTTAGATATCAAAGATAAGTATTTTTATGCTATTTTTGTCTATTTAAAACAATTTTGTTAAATATCACTACAAAAAAATTTGGTTAAAATGGCGGTTTTTTGGGGTATTTACGGCGGTTTGAACCGCCATTATTACCAAAAATGGCAGTTTTAGAAAACGACGTAATTCTGGACGCCATTCTGGTTATTACAGCGGTTTTCAGAAAACTGCCACAATTTTTTGGGTTAAAACGGCGGTTTTTGGATAAGTTAAAACGGCGGTTCAAACAGCCATTATTTCCAAATAAAACGGCATTTTTTGGTTGGTTATTTCTAGGGTTAACATGGCGG
This sequence comes from Arachis ipaensis, assembly GCF_059453495.1. NCBI lineage: Eukaryota > Viridiplantae > Streptophyta > Magnoliopsida > Fabales > Fabaceae > Arachis > Arachis ipaensis. The sequence goes on from NC_142438.1 coordinate 59,638,023, forward strand.
TTTTGGTTGGTTAAAATGGCGGTTCAAACCGCCGTTATTTCCCGTATAAAATGGCATTTTTGGTTTGTTAAAACGGCGTTTACAAACCACCATTTTTACCCTGACAATGTAGCATTTTGGTTGGTTAAAATGGCATTTTTAGTTGGTTAAAATGACATTTGAAATCGCCATTTTTACTGAGTTAAAATGGCATTTCATGTTGTTTAAAATGGCAGTATCAACCCACCATTTTTACCGGATAAAAGTGACATTTTTTTATCATTTACAAAGATAAATTTTAACCGTCATTTTTATCGCATTAAACAAATAATTTTTTATTAGACTTTCTCAATAACAAAAAATCAATACTCAAACAAAATATTATATAACTCATAAACAATGTATTAAACATAATATATTATTTTTTAGTATTAAAAATCAAAAGTAATAACCCCTATACAAATAAAGTATCTAACATAACATAATTTTTTAATTATAAATATCTTAACATGTAACTCTTAATACATAAAATCTCTATCATAGTTTTTGGTGCACTTTGTCAAAACAATCTCTGTCCTCACTCCAATCCTTCTTTTGTCTTGATTATTTGCTTTTAGAGTGCTTAGTTTTACGCCCAACTTTTGCCTGAAAGAAAATCATGTTCATTTTAATTAAACCAACTATGAAATCCACAATAACAAGGGTTGGATTCATTAAACACAAAGCAGAATTTTTTTTTTCTTTTTTAACAATATGACACATGATGAAAATTTGGCAAATAAAAGGAATTTATGATCAACTGCTTATAACAGAATGATGAGCAATGTATTGAAGCAACATCGCATTAATTAGGATTATGATGCTGAAAGTGAAAGGGAAAATCTTCTGCCAAATCATGCATTTTCAATTCTCATCAAAATCAACCGACAACTACCAGAGCTTCTCATCTATCTATCCCTTTCACTTTCAGTTACAAATAGTAATAATAATAATTTAGAAAGATTCTACCTATGACATAACATTCACTACCTTAGCTTCCACCTGTCATAACACTACTCATTACTCATTTCCTAATCATATTCATATATGTTTTCTTGTTTGTTCCACTACTACCTTTGCTTTCTTACCCTTGCACAACATTATTCTTAGCTACTACTGAATTACTATTTGTTAAAATGAATGTGTTACCTTAATCCTTAGCATATTATTTGTTTCAAGAAGCGCCATTTCTTGCATCACAGTCGGTAAAATAATTCCAAATTAAAGGTGATATTAATTAGGAACGGACCATACATATTAATTAAACAAGAACACTAAGATTTAGTGATGCCCGATGGGCACCGCAATTAGCACATCTATCATTCCCACACACTTTTTGCAATACTTCAATAGGCTTCTCATTCACTGCAGCTGCAAACTTCTCGAGTTGCGGTCCACATTTGCTGTAAGAGGATTTCTGTCTGCTACAAATTCTTCAATAGCTGTGTGATCGAAATCTGGACTTTCAAAAGAACTACTCTCACTGCTAGACCTGTTATGAGCACTTCCCATTGGACTTACAGGTAATAAATGAAAAAATTGGGCACCATTAATCAAAATTAACCGAAGTTCCACTGAAACATATCAAGCAAAAGTTTTTGGCAGTTACCCTTTCAGGAATTTGAGAACTCAACAATGAGGCAATAACACCTGTGATCTTTTCAATCCAATCATTTAGGAGTTCGAAGAATGGGATATTCGAGTGTTGAGTGTGAACATAAGTTGTCCCAAACAAATAAGACATACAAAAGCTTACTTCTTCTAGGACATTGGCTACTTCACTTTTTGTGCCTTTTCTCAATGACAGAAACCTTTCACGAGTCTGCAAAGATTATAGATTTGACAATTATTAGGAAGCAACTTGATGCTGAAGCTTAACATTGTTGTCTCTAGTTTAGTACATGTACTTTTATATTTAAGAAGTAAAGAGGTTACAGCAAACTAGACACTTAGAAAATTCTGAAAATTATGTTCTCAGAGACTTCTATTTCAAGTCTAGGACCATTTTATAGTAGTGTATCAAAAATTGTTAAAATCTACCATATGTCCTTGTCCTTCTGATAAACCACTATTTTATGGTTTATCTTGTACTCAATTGAGTAGTTTTTATCTACTCTTTACCCACTTATTCATACTATTTGCATGGTTTTATATTTCCTTCCTAATTATGTGTTTTGATTGAAAACATGCTTCTTTGATCTTATATTTGCTTATTATTAATCCTCTCTTATTACCATTAGATGCCTTGATATGTGTGTTAAGTGCTTTCAGAGATTATAGGGTAGGAATGGCTTGGGGGATGGAAAAGAAGCATGCAAAAGTGGAAGGAATACAAGAAGTTGGAGAAATTGCTAAGCTGTCCAGCCTAACCTCTTCGCACTCAAACGGCTATAACTTTAGCTACAAAGGTCCAAACGACGCGATTTCAATTGCGTTGGAAATCTAACGTCCGGGGCTTCGATTTGATATATGATATGCTATAGTTCCCCTGACGCTAGGCAACGCGACCGCGTGATCCATGCGGCCGCGTCGCAGTGACGAAAAACCAGCATGGCAAAATTCGAAACCAGCGAATTATGGACTGTTTTTGACCCAGTTTGCGGTCCAGAAAACACATATTAGAGGCTATAAAGTGGGGGAATGCATCCATTCATGAGGAGGCTCTCATATTCACAATTTTAGGAGTAGATGTAGTTTTTAGAGAGAGAGGTTCTCTCCTCTCTCTTAGGATTAGGATTTAGGACTTCTCTTAGTTTTAGGAGTGACTCTCAATCCAGGTTCAATGTTCTTTTATTTATTTTTCCATGCATGTCTATGTCAGATTTAAGTTCTTTTGTTAATGCAATTTAAGGTATTTCAGTTTAATATTGCTTTCTTTTATTTACATGATTATTGCTTCCCATCTGAAGGCATTCTTATTCCAGTAGATTTACTTTTCTCCTTTTGGTCTTGGTTAAGAAATCAGTAACTCAGAAATTATCCAACTTAATAGCATAATTGTTAATTGTTATCTTGCCAATTGAGTTGAACTTCAATAATCCCAAGCTTTTCTTAGGAAATAAATAGGATTCGAAGATCAAACCAATTTGTCCCTTGACTTTCCTTTGCTTTAGCAAAGGTTAACTAAGTGGAATTAAGATTCAACTTTCATTGTTATTGATAAGGATAACTAAGTCTGGACTTCCAATTTCTTATACCTTGCCAAGGGATTTTATTATTATTATTTTATTTTACTTGTCATATAACATATTCCCACCTTACTTCCAAAACCCCCAATTTACAATCTTCATAACCAATAATAAGAACATACTTCCCTGCAATTCCTTGAGAAGACGACCCGAGGTTTGAATACTCGGTTATCAATTTAAAAGGGGTTTGTTACTTGTGACAACAAAAACGTTTGTACGAAGGGATTTCTGTCGGTTTAGAGACTATATCTACAACGCGACTGTTTTTATGAAATTCTTTACTGGCAAAAATCCCGACGTCAAAATGGCGTCGTTACCGGGGAATTGCAAACGTGTGCCTTATTATTGGTTATTGTAAATATTTGCTTTTTACTTGTTTATTTGTTTTTATTCTTGTTTTTATTTTTGCTTTTTCGTAAATTAAGAGGTTATTGATTTTTATTTAGTTATAAAAAAATTTCAAAAATTTGTTCTTATTGTTCATATTAATCTTCAAGCTGTTCTTCGCGTTCATCTTGACCTTCAAGCTGTTCTTAGTTGTTTTCTTTGTTTTGATCTAAAAATTTGAAATTTGGTGTCATTTTATTGTTGTTCTCTTTCCTCATTAAATTCAAAAATATTTTTAATTAATTTTTTTCGAAAAAAAAATTCAGATTTTTATTTTTAAAATTTTTATCTTATCTTATCTTATTTCAAAAATCAAATTTCAAATTTCAAAAATTCAAATTTCAAAAATTTAAATTTCAAAATTTCAAATTTCAAATTTCAAAATTTAATTTTCAGATTCAAAATTTAAATAACCTTTTAATTTAAATTTATTTTTTTATTTTTATTTTTAATTTTTATTTGCTACTATGAACTCTCATCCCTTTGGCTATGAGTCTGGTTACAATAATGTTGCAGGAAGAAGAAATTACAATGAGAACAGGCATCAAGGTTGGAACAATCAAAGATGGGAGGAGTCACAAGGATTTGATCAACCCTCATGGCAACAACCACCTCCAGTGAACTATCAACAACCACCACCATATGCCTATGAACCATTTCCTCAACATGACTTTGGAGAACCATACTCACAAGCCAACTACCACCATTCACCTCCATATGACCCTAACCGTCAACCACCATACCAACCACCTTATGAGCCATATGAACCATATATAGAACCACCCCAATTCCAACCCAATTACTCCCAAAAACCACCACTTCAATATTCATCATCTCTATATCCATCAATCCAAGAGCACTATGATCCTACTTATGAAAGCCGAGTGCATCAAGAGACAAAGGATCGTTTCAAGGAAACAGTAATTAAATTTCAGGCAACCATTCAACAACTGGGGCAAGTATTAATTCAATGGGCTTCTAGACGCTTAAATACACAAGGATCAGCCACAGCCCCATGTGGACAGTCTAGTGAAGAGCATAGCATGAAGGAGATACCAGAAACCCCAGTGGACAAGATAGAGAATGAATTCGTACTAGAACAAGTAGAAGAAGCTGTCATTGTTCAAGAAGAAGAAAAGTTGGTTGAAGACTTAGGAGATGCAGAACCTCCATGGGAAAGTCCAGTCATAGAACCTCCTTCCAAGACGGTTAAAATTGATGCTGAGGAGGGTGTACAACCTCTAAAGCATATCATAGTTGAAGACTTGGAAGAGGTTGATCAAGAGATGGAGATTCAAGAAGAAGAAGCACAACCTCCCATGCCCTTGGAAAGCAATGAAGAGGAGATTGAATTGAAAGAAAGCTGCCAAGAGGAAGAGGTTGAAATTGAAGAAGCTTGCAAAGAGGTGGTAATTATCAGAGAAGAGCACAAGGGAGTGGAACTTGCAATTTCATTAAAAATACCTCCCCCTAAGTTACCATCATCCTTCACAACATTCAAGTGGGTAAAATTCATATCCCATAGCTTTCTAATCCCACTTGAATATGGGCTACTGGAGACGGATGGTCAACTTAGAGCTCTTTGTGATATTAAGAGTAAGAGGAAGATGGCCAGTGGTAAGAATTGTCCTGCAAAGTTCATCATGGTTGGAAGCCTTAAGTTCAAACGCAAGGGTTGGTATAAAGCTCAACTGAATGGGTCTAGGAAGCTATTTGGTCGCTGCAGTGAGAATTCAATTTACTTATCACCCAGCTGGAAAAATACAGATCCCGACAAAAATTGGTGTAAAAGCAAGGTTTGGGATCCTGTAATCTGTTCTGACATCCAACACCCCGGGAGCCTAAGAATCCTTTTGAAGCTGCTCAAGGGTTTTACATGCCTAGTTTGGGACCCCGGAGGTTACTGGAATCATAAACACTGGTGGAGATTTCTGGATAAGTTCAAGCATAAGCCACCATAACAGGAAGCTCATCAAATGTCCAACTTAAGGACTTTAACTAAAAGTGCTAGGTGGGAGACAACCCACCATGGTATGATTGTTCCTTTTTCATTTTTATTTAGTTTTATTTGTTTTTGAGTTTCATTTTATTTTATTATATTGAACCTGGAGTTTTGCATCAAATTCATATTAACACTGCATTCTGCATTTTTCATACCAAAAAAAAAAAGCGAGCATGCGACGCGACCGCATCAGCGACGCGTTCACGTCGCAAGGAGAGAAGAGAAAATAAAAACGAACAGAGAGTCACGCTGGAGCGAGGCTGGAGGCGTGCCAGTGGCACAATTCGTCCCACGCGACCGCGTCGCTGACGCGGCCGCGTTGCAGGGGAATACTGGCCTCCCACGCGATCGCGTGCCCCACGCGGCCGCGTGACCTGAAAATCGACGTCAACCAGGTGCATGGCCGAAAGTTGAGCTGGAGTTGGGCTGGACTCGTGCTAGTAGCCCAAGCCTCACCACGCGAACGCGTGCCCCACGCGTCCGCATCATATCCCCATGATGGTCACTAACGCGATCGCATGCCCCACGCGATCGCGTCACCCAGAATTTTGGCAAAAAAGAGTTTTGAACAGAGAGTTGTGCGACTGCGAGGCTGCACTCACGCCACTAGCACAAATCGAGTCACGCGATCGCGTGCCCCACGCGTCCGCATCATCTAACCTTATTTGCACACCACGCGACCGCGTCACCCACGCGACCGCGTCGCCAGCATCGCACAACCTATCCAGATTAGTGCCAATTTTCTTATCTTTTCTTCTCCGAATCCTTATTCTTCTTATCTTTTCTTATTTCTTTCTTCTTCCTTTCTTATTTTCTTTCACCTCCATTTTATTTTACTTAATTTATTTGCATATTTCATTCATTGCATCTTAATTTTGTGCATATTTTTATTTTCTTTTCTAAAATTTATTATTTTACTATTGCTGTTCAAATGTTCTTATTCAAATGTTATTTCTTTTCTGGTATTATCTTGGTGCTTATGACTTGTTTTATTCTGGTTAGGTAATATTATTTAAATCAATGCCAATCTTTTATACCTGTATTACTTTTGTATTGATTTTTAATTTATATTATCTTTTCTTCCCCACTCTCTTCCCCATTGTTGCATATTCTGCACCAATGGTATGCCATGGCTTCTATTGTTTTCTCACTTGCATGTTGTAGCTACCATGTAATTGGGACCCTTATTATCTGGCATTAACCAACCCATATTTGTTTTCTATCTTTCCTTTGGGTTACTTTCCTTCCCTTTTTCTTTCAGGATGGCCACCAGGAAGAGAACCGGAAGACGTTTACATGGGGAGACAAACAAGTCCATCAGCACAATCCTTGGAGAAAAGCATCAGTTGCAGAGACCCGTCCACTTGTACATCTTAGCATGCACCAAGGACGGTGCAATCTTTAAGTGTGGGGAGGTCGATACCGATCTCCATGGGTTAGTTATTTCCTATTTTAACACCAATGTTAATTTGTTCATTATTGCATCTGCATATTTGATTGCATGTTTATTTGATTTTGTGCATTTAGTTACTACTTGGTTAAAGTAATAAAATTCTTTTTAGGACCCTATTTTTGAAAAATTTCACTAATTTAAAATGAAAATTTTTATGTTAAAACTTGTTTGAAGTTGTATTTGGAACATGGTTTTTAAGCCAAAGAACACACAACCTGTGAGATTTGAGCTTATTTACATGGTTACATTATTTAACCATAAATATTTTATTCCTGTGTGTTTCCTTCTCTATGATTGTAATCTGTATTTTGTTCCAGTCTATATGTCCTTTGTTTAGTATATTTACATGCTTGCGTATGATTGAGGCCATTATTTGATTTTAGCTCACTTATCCCAAATAAGCCTACCCTTTAAATCACCCTTGTCAGCCACTTTGAGCCTTTTAACTTCCTCTTGTTCTGTATTTTACCACATCACTAGCCCAATTGAATCTTTGGTTAGCTTAAGATAGTGTGTTAATTAAGTATGGGAAAACTGTGGGAACATGGGTTAATAAGGGAATGTATCATGTTTCTAATTTATTTGAATATTGGGAATTTGGGAACCTACTCATGAAAAACCAAAATAGAAAAATAATGAAGAATCCATGTGCATTGATAAGTTATGTTTAAATTTATGATTCAAAAAAAAAATATATATATATATATATATATATAATATATAGATAAATAAATAAGGGGACAAAATTACCCCAATGTTAAGTTAACGAAAAATCAATGCACATGTGATAAATCAAAAAGAAAAATTTGGTACATGAGTATGGGAATTATACAAAAGTGGGAATTATGGGTAGCTAGGCATGAATTTAAAAGTATATAGAGTATATGTATATTAGGTGAGAGCTTAGGTTAATTGAAGATTCATATTATAGCTCATTTGGCCATACATATATCCTTACCTTTACCTCAGCCCCATTACAACCTTGAAAAGACCTCATGATGTTTGCATTGGTACATTAAATTTTTGTTGATTGGTTAGATGAAGAACAAGGTTTAGAAAGCATGACTAGAGAAGAGTAGAGTGAATAACCCTATACACTTGAGAGATTATAGTGATATACACTTCCAGTGAGGGTTCAACGCTTAAATTCTATGTTCCCTGCTTTCATGAGCTGTCTTCTTACAAGTTCACTTGCTTTTTATTGTATGATTTGAATTAGTGGAAATTGGTTTGTATTCGTCTTGGAGAACTTATTTACTCTTAAACAAGTAAGTCAAAGCATTTAGCATGTATTTGCATTCATAGGTTGCATTTCATACCATTCATCTTCATCTTTATAGCTTCTCTTGAGCTTAGCATGAGGACATGCTAGTGTTTAAGTGTGGGGAGGTTGATAAACCACTATTTTATGGTTTATCTTGTACTCAATTGAGTGGTTTTTATCTACTCTTTATCCACTTATTCATACTATTTGCATGATTTTATATTTCCTTCCTAATTATGTGTTTTGATTGAAAACATGCTTCTTTGATCTTATATTTGCTTATTATTAATCCTCTCTTATTACCATTAGATACCTTGATATGTGTGTTAAGTGCTTTCAGAGATTATAGGGCAGGAATGGCTTGGGGGATGGAAAAGAAGCATGCAAAAGTGGAAGGAATACAAGAAGTTGGAGAAATTGCTAAGCTGTCCAGCCTGACCTCTTCACACTCAAATGGCTATAACTTTAGCTACAGAGGTCCAAACGATGCGGTTTTAGTTGCGTTGGAAAGCTAACGTCCGGAGCTTCGATTTGATATATAATATGCTATAGTTTCCCTGACGCTAGGTGACGCGACCGCGTGATCCATGCGGCCGCGTCGCAGTGACGAAAAACCAGCGTGGCAAAATTCGAAACCAGCAAATTCTGGACTGTTTTTGACCCAGTTTGCGGTCCAAAAAACACAGATTAGAGGCTATAAAATGGGAGAATGCATCCATTCATGAGGAGGCTCTCATATTCACAATTTTAGGAGTAGATGTAGTTTTTAGAGAGAGAGGTTCTCTCCTCTCTCTCTCTTAGGATTAGGATTTAGGACTTCTCTTAGTTTTAGGAATGACTCTCAATCCAGGTTTAATGTTCTTTTATTTATTTTTCCATGCATGTCTATGTCAGATTTAAGTTCTTTTGTTAATGCAATTTGAGGTATTTCAGTTTAATATTGCTTTCTTTTATTTACATGATTATTGCTTCCCATCTGAAGGCATTCTTATTCCAGTAGATTTACTTTTCCCCTTTTGGTCTTCGTTAAGAAATCAGTAACTCAGAAATTATCCAACTTAATAGCATAATTGTTAATTGTTATCTTGCCAATTGAGTTGAACTTCAATAATCCCAAGCTTTTCTTAGGAAATAAATAGGATTCGAAGATCAAACCAATTTGTCCCTTGACTTTCCTTTGCTTTAGCAAAGGTTAACTAAGTGGAATTAAGATTCAACTTTCATTGTTATTGATAAGGATAACTAAGTCTGGACTTCCAATTTCTTATACCTTGCCAAGGGATTTTATTATTATTATTTTATTTTACTTGTCATATAACATATTCCCACCTTACTTCCAAAACCCCCAATTTACAATCTTCATAACCAATAATAAGAACATACTTCCCTGCAATTCCTTGAGAAGACGACCCGAGGTTTGAATACTCGGTTATCAATTTAAAAGGGGTTTGTTACTTGTGACAACCAAAACGTTTGTACGAAGGGATTTCTGTCGGTTTAGAGACTATATCTACAACGCGACTGTTTTTATGAAATTCTTTACTGGAAAAAATTCCGACGTCACCTTCTCCTTGTCTTTGCTGCGGTCTTTATCTTTGTGACAATGTTTGTGCTTCTTATGCTCCTTATCCTTGTTCTTATGCCTATCTCTGTCTTTGTGTTTTTTATGTTTCTTCTCCTTGCCTTAGCATCATAAAGACTGAAAAAAGTAAATCATATTCTAGAGAAAAGGAAAATGTCACTAACCTGATATGTTTGATCCTCTTCCAAGAAGCAGGGTTAACAATGTTTGATCCTCTTCCAAGAAACATCAACTGCAATTAATAATCAAAACATAGAAAGAAAACAACATTCCCAATGCTGCTACTGTGTAATTCAAGCAACCAATAACTTATCCAGTTTTAAACAAGCAGAATTCAAGTTAAATCATGAAATCCTTGAAACTCAGATGCAATAAAGAACAAACTCCAAGCCTTAAACCAGGAGCTACAACCAAATACAGAACTAACAGAAGCAATTTCTAAGAAGTAAAATAACAAACACATAGAGTGCAATAAGGGCATTATTACTAAATGTTTGTAATAAGAAATTGTTCACCCTTCCAGTCCAGTCTCTTGAACCAAACAAGATTGAATACTCTGATTATTATTTGTTGTTTGTTTCGTTTTTCTTTTAATCAAAACTATAGATAGAAGTACTTAATTTCTGTTAAGAAAAAGTTGTAAAGAACAATAATTCCATTAAAATATAAACCAGCATTATCAACATAAGTAAACCTTACTTAAACAGTTAAAAGTGGGGGTCGCATTAATTTCCTCAAAAGTTAGCATAACCTTTATATGATGCTTGCATAAACCATGCAGAAGTTTCCACAATCTAAACGAGATGATGCTAAGATAAGGATTCTGATCATGGAAAATAACAAAATTCTAAAGTGTAGGTTATAATTGATGCCCTTAATCATTGAAGAAAACAACAAGGAAAATCATAAATATTGTAAAAACCAATGGACACCAAAAGAATGGATACAAACTCTTATTCTCTTAACCAAGCAAATAAGACAATCCTAGATTGATAGTTAGAGCAAAATCCATATGTGAAAAGCTAATATGCTATTTGCCAGTGCAAAATAAAACATATACCGTTGAAAGAATGCATATCAACAATTGCACATGATTGCGGGATATGGAATCGCCAATCAACGCCCACACTTTTCCATGCATCATGTTGAGAAACTTTCCTGCATCAAACAGGGGTAACTCATAGCCTCTTGGATCCCATCTCCAATACAGAAATTCTCTATCAGGCCTTCCATTCTTCAAACAATTCTGATGAGATTTAATATCGCTACAGGTTTCATTGGTATAAAATTGTCTAAAAGGATTGGGGACCCAGTCCCCACTAAAATAATCACATTTTTCTACACACAAAAATTTAATTTTCAGCATCCATTCACATTCTTAGCTAGTAGTCAATTACTCTAGAACTCAATTTTGGGTTTAGCTAACAAGTTAAAGGTTGCTAGCAATTAAAAAATTTAAATAATTTACTTCAATAAATGTAGAACAAATGCTTTAAGAATTTAAATTTTGCATCTTTTTTTTAGGAAGACTTGGATAACTTTATCATGTGTCAGGGCACATCAAGAAAACAAGCAGCAGCAGCAGCAAACCAATAAAAAGCAAATAATAGGTTTGGTGTCTTCAAATTCCTTAGCCTAAAAGTACAAACATGTCAAAAGCATGGTCAGAAAATTCAAATTTTGGATTTTGCTTTACATAATAAACATGTTCTAATGGTAAAAGTTACAACTAACCTCTCCATGTTTCTTCAACCATCCTTCTCTATTAAATTGAGGATCATAACTAAAGTAGTCACCATACAAGAGATCAGGAACTACAACCAAGAATCCAGCTGCTGCTATCTTGTCTGCTAGTTCTCTTTGCAATGAGAAAATGTCAAATCTAAATCAGTATATAGAATTATAAAACCAAGACTCAAAGCATATTTTACTAATAAGATTATCGCTTGCCGCTAATACTCAAGCTGAAAATTAAAGGAGAATACTACTAAATAGTCTATTTAGTCGAATAAGTTCAGCAAAGAGATACATTTCTAAATTCACAGACTCAAAAGTATATGTACATTTTACTAACTGATATTATTATATTAATCATTCCCCTACTAGATGCCTTTGAGTTGTCTTCTATTCTATGAATGAGAGATCGTGTAAATTCTCCATCTAATTCATGCCTGGTACTAAGGTATTTCTTCAAGTGCTCAAAAAGCTGTCAAAGCATTAAAAATATATTTTAGAATCAAGCCATAGTGTTACCTGAGTTATTTTTGTCAGTTTCATAAACTTAAACTTGACACATCATTACAAAAAAAAAAAAACAAGAAGAAGATCCATCAATTAATTAATTAATCGTTATACTTTTTTCTTTTTTTTTCTCTTCATTAACATCAGTCCTCAAGGAGAAAATTTCAGAATTTAAATAAACAATTATATCACAAAAATGAAAGAAATTAGTCATAATAAACACTTTTAATTGAGATACTTTGGCACTTACTTGAACATTGTGTATTTATTATACACAGCATCATGCATTATATGAACATCTTCAATTTCTATAATGCTCAATTGTTCTCGCAGCACTAGCAGGTTTTGGGAGATACGGCGGAAAATCACATAGAATGAAATAAAATAATTTAGTAATAGAAGTACCTATATATTTGATCAATTACAAAAGTCAGAAATCAACATTATTAAAACTAACAAATATACAAATTTACAAGATATCATCATATCATCATAATAGAACAGAGGGAAGAAGAATAGAATAGAGGAAGGAGCTCAAACAAGATATCATCATAATCCTTAATCATCTAACATACATACAAACAAAATTAGAAGAAAATTTAGTGAATGCCTCACCTCCAATTTCTTCTAACAAGAAAGAAAATAAAAAACCTAGAATTAAAGAAAAAGACGTAGTCATTGTTAGCATAGAACATGACATATTTACTAATCATGAGTAAACAGAAAAAGATAATGCAAATTTGTACACTAACCTAGATGCTCAATGAAGCTCGATGGAGATGGAAAAATTGCAGAACACAACTCGACGTTGTAGGAAATACTTGCGCAACAGATCTCGTCAATGGAAGAGAAGCGTTGATGGAGGAGATCGCCGCCGAAAAAGATCGTCTGAGGAAACACTTGTGCAACAGATCTCGTAGTTTTATGAAGTTTCTGCAACTTGATTTTCCATTTCAAGCTTTTAGGTATTTTTGACAACAGTAGAAAATTGAGAGAGAGAAAGAAGATTAACTTTGTTGAGATTGTAGCAGGAGGCGAAAGTGCCGCCGGAGGAGAACCAGCTAGAGGAGATCGTCGCTTGAGAGAGTACACAATCTCGTCGGCGGATAATGCCGCTGAGAAGATCGTCTCCAGATTAGTCACTAGAGCAGATCGCCACCGGAGCAGCTACTGGAGCAGATCGCCACCGGAGCAGCTACTGGAGCAGATCGTCGTCGGAGCATACCACAGGTCTTTGTTTTTGGGTTTGGTGGCAACACGCGTTAGTTTCAGGAATGGGTTTTTGAGTTAGGGTTTTCTGTTGTTGGGGGAAGGATTTTATTTGGGCCTTCTTTTTCAAATGATGGATTTTGATAATGGCGGTTTAAAACCGCCAGAATCACCAAAAACGCTATTTTATGCAAATTAATTATGGCATCACCATAAAATACCATAATATCCAAACATTACGGCAGTTTTTAAAACCGCCGTAATATAAATACCATTTTAAACTCTTTTTTTTGTAGTGAATGTCGCTTCAAGTAAAGGTTTTCTTAGGCCCAAAAATGTTGTAGTGTTCCTCTCTACTTTCATTTTTTCCTTCGGAGCTTCTTGAGTTTTCATTATTTTTCTAATAGTGGATTGTTCATGTGCTAAAAGTTTATTCCTGGTTGATTTGATGCTTCTTGCTTTGTGTGCTTGATCATTATCATATTCTTTTTTCATTGTGATTTCTCCCTGGATATAGTGGAGTGTTGTGTAGATTGCTCATTGTTGTGCTGGTTTTAAACTTCAACTCTTTTATGTTTTGTGGCAATTTGCTGAGTTGGATTCTTTGGATGATCATATGCGATCATTATGAATTTTAGTTGGATATTACCAAAATTGATAAAATTGTAATTTATGATAGTCATTTTCTACTCCTTGTTTGTGTCTGTAGTGTCATATTGTTGCTGTATATATACTGGTTGGTTGTTATGTTGCTGGAACTAGTTATTTCTTACCCGATGCTCCTTAATGTTGGTATTGGAATCTCTTACATATCAGTTTTGTTTCAGATTGAGTTGTTGCGTGGGTGACTAATGCCCTTTTTTATGGTTCTTGTCTTCTCATGGATTACAATGGCTTGAAAGTTTTTGAACATTTAGATATTTGATTCATTGCCATGAATTGAATTTCTAGGTGCGAAAAAAAGAAAAATAGAGTTTGCACATATTGTTACGTGAGGTTAGTTTATTGGAAGCAGTTTAAAATTTTTTAATGATGATGATTCTGAAGATGACGACAAAGAAGAAGGATTATGGTTTATTTTGTTTTAATTTTTTTAATTAATAAAAGTATTTAAGTAATTTTAGTTATTTCAATCATTATATTTATTTTAAATCAAATAGGATATTTTACTACAAGAAACATCGTTAAAATCGACGGAAAAATCGACGGCTAAGCCGTCGATAATATTAAAAATCGACGGCAAAATGGACGGTGGTGGTTGTCGCTATTAAGTTTGTCGATTTTTCAAAATTCGAATAAAATCGACGGCTTGCCTAGCCGTCGATAATAATTTAATAAAATCGACACCATTTTCGTCTATAATATGAGTTTGATAACTTTACCTTCTTACTAAAATCGACAACGTTGCCGTCGATTTTATATAATAATATCGACGCCTTTTTTGTCGATATTTGATTCAATAAAATCGACAACATTGTCGTCGATATTATTATATAAAATCGACGCCATTTCTGTCGATATTTGATTCAATAAAATCGACACAACTGCCGTCGATTTAATTATTTAGATACCGACAAATTCTTTGTCTATATTTTGTTTTTTTTTTTTTGTCTATTTTAAATTTAAAAAGCGACAACGTTACCGTCGATTTTATTAGCTATATTTTTTTATTATTTTTTTATTTGAAAAATAGTAAACAATCAATGCAAATAAACTTTTAAAAATAGAAATAAAATTTATATAAAATATTAGATAACAAGACAAATAAATTTTTAAATATAAAAATAAATCTATTTGCTCATAACAGCGAGAAAAATGTATCTTGACAGGAATCGGAGACTAGTCTCTGCATGTCAACCATAAATTACAACAATAATTCAGATATGTTCAAACTGATCTCTCTCTCTCTCTATTTCTCTCTCTCTCTCTCTATACTTCACCACATTGAAGCATATCTTGCTAACACAGATAAAAGGTAATTTGTCTTACACCTGGAGGGGGCATATCCATTTGTTCAACAATCTTCCTTATTTGTGGCTCAAAAACCCATATCCAGCATCCTATCTGCCTCATCTAGTGCAAGATATCTGATCATCTGAAGTGAAACTCTAGCTCTCTCCAGCAAATCTACCAGTCTTCCAGGATTTGCGACGAGAATGTCCACCTCCTTCTCAAGATCTCGTAGCTGAAAAATTCATAACTTATTAGTGAGATATATATATATATATCTACGACAAAAATTGAAGCATCTATCAAAAATAGCATCAATAGTAGCATAATTAATCCTAGGTAAAAAAGAACAGAGAACCAAAAAAAGATCAACAATTGAAAAGAAACCTGATGGTTTATTGGAGCTCCGCCATAAGCAACAACCACCTTAACCCCTGTTTGATATGCAAACTTCCTAGCCTCTTCATGTATCTGAAACCAAATCACAACATTTCCCATATATTTTCACTGCAAAACTGCACCAAATTTAAATATGTCCAAAACAAAGCTCAACTCAATGGCAATAAGAGATGAGTGTTTGCTCTTCATCAATGAGCTTATACTCAATAAATGATGTTATGCTCAAAGGCCATGCTCATCAAATTTTTATGAGTAGCAGCATCTGTGGAGTTAGGCCTCAAGAAATAGGAACATCAAATTCATGTTCCTTCAACTTGTCTCCTGAGAAATCACAGATAAATCATGTTACTGCTCAGTCTATTTCCACAACAATATTGTCTAGTTCCACTATCATGGGGAAACATAATCATTATGTGATTTCATTGGCATGCCAAAGTATGAACATGAGGCTTTTGGTACCTAAACCAAAAGCAATACTCCCTAAAGTTAAGAGTACTATGGGATCTATGACTTGGCTAAGTGGCTTTCTTCTTGGATTTCTTGTATGTAATTCAAATTCTAAACCTACAAATTCTGATGAGTCTGAAGATGATGGGAATGAGAGAGATGAGTTTAATGAGTCAACTATCAAATTCTCACATGTCAAGAAAGTTTACACAGATTATTATGTTATAGGAATAAGCTGCACATTATTCTGCCCTATATACAAATGAATTAATAGACTAATAATTAAGAACATAAGCATATACACATTTAATAAAACCAAATTATTCCCAGAAGTCCATCTAAAATATTAGGAACAAAATTAAAAATGTCTAGCCATAATTTTGACACAAATCGAAAATATTATTCACAAAATTGAATAAAATTAAATGTTAAAAAATAGTTTTGAGGAAAATCACAAACACTATAGAACAAAAAATCTATTTTATCTTTTATAATATTTGAGAAACATTAAATTTTATACCAATAGTTTCTTTAGTACAGAGTTTTGAAGCAGATCATAGGCATCTTCACAATAATTATCCGTGAGAATGGTGCACTGAGATCCAACCTAGATCAATAACAATACAAGGCAGAAAATGAACGAATCAATTAAAAATAAAATTGAAACCATCCTTGCATTATACTGTAATAACAATTGTTTATTATTATTGAATCTAGTTTTTTTCTAATTGATGAAGTATTTATTGCTACCTCGCCGGTAGTGGTTAGGATATCTTCTCCAACCACGAGGACAGTCACTTGGCCAGTCACCAAAAGATTTTCCATGTCCACCTGCAAACAAGGTTCAGCTACCTTCCTTACTATATCAGCAAAGTAATCAAAATTCAATTGTCAAAACCCATCCGACTTACTGTTATGCATATGATTATATTCAAAATTAAAGCTATAGATCATTGAAACTTTTGCAAAACTACAATTCCTACTTGTCATATTCTGCTTCACTTATAGTGAAAGTAGTCTGTCAATGCATGTTTATTTTCTTGTTCAAAAGATAAAGTCAAAAGGTAACCTCATCAGCGAAAAGCAATGCAGAAGCATCAAGACCAGAGTGGTGAAACAGCCATGCAGCTTGCCTCAGCTTCAACATGGAGCTTCGCTTCACGTTCTTTGTCTGATAATTTAAGAACATAAGCATATACAAATGAAGTTTGTGATAATGTTGGCAGAGCTGGATGGCAAAAAGTGCATGAACTTGGACACGTACATAACAAGATTGCTTGCATTTGCAATATATACTAGGTTCTCCAATACCTCCACCGCTGTAATTTAATTAATTTCTCATGTATAAAGTATCTAATAATTTTATTAGAAAGACGATATATATTATGACATCAGTAAAAGTAACTAACCTAAAACGAAGGAAGCTGCAAGCATTCCACCATGAACTCCTCTTATGGCAGGTCTGTTCCTCCAATCTGTGTACCCTTCCCATACCTGCACCTGTGCTTCATCCTAAACAGTTTACAATATATATATATATATATATATATGGTGTTAATTATTATAATAAGAACTAAGATATAAGAGTAAAGGATCCATCAGCGATGGTTTTGAAGTGTGTTACCATGGCTAATATATCTGGTGAGTTTATCTTAATTAATGTTTATGAAGCTAATAATAAGGAAAAAAGATATAAAGTGGTGGCATTGCACAATTATAATACTGCTACTTCTAGTACTAGTTCTTTGCTGAAATGGAAGCACTAGGAGTTATCCCTAATGACATAACATGCATTGCAGTTCTTCATGCTTGTAGCCATACCAGATTGGTTCAAGAAGGGAAGAGGCTGTTTTGCAGAATGGTTAATGAATTCAGTTTGGTCCCAAAGATTGAACACGATGGCTGTATGGTAGACCTTCTCGGTCGAGCAGGATCACTCGAAGAAGCTCAAGAACTAATTAAGGACATGCCTATGAGGCCAAACTCGGCCATATTGGGATCTTTTCTTGCTGCTTGCAAAGTTCACAAAAATGTGAACCTTGCTGAATGGGCTGCAAAACAGTTTCTATCATTAGAATTCGAAAAATATGGATACAATCTCCTAATGTCAAACATCTATGCTGCATCAAACAGATGGAAAAATGTTGCTGATATAAGAAGAGCTATGAAGGATGCAGGGATTCATAAAGAACCAGATTTCAGCTCCATTGAAGTGCATGGAACGATTCATGAATTTGTAACGGGAGATAGAGAACACCCAGAAACACCAAAGATTTATGAAATGATTGCTGAGATGAGAGAAAAGCTAGAACATGCTGGATACACTCCAAATATATCTGTTGTTCTGAAGAACATATATATGGAGGAAAAAGAGAGTGCAGTAAATTATCACAGTGAAAAACTTATAATGGCTTATGGTTTGATTAGCACAGGTCCTGGAATTCAGCTTTGGATTTTGAAGGATCTCCTAACTTCAACTGCAGAGAGCAAAATATTTCACATAACAGAAATGCATGATAAGATCATAACAATAAACAGAAAAAGTCTGGAGATAGAATATGTAAATTTTTCTATGAAACTTAACAACAGCAGACAAAATAGAATATGTAAATTCTTTTATGAAACTTAACAACAGCAGACAAAATAGCCTTGTGATGGTATTTTCTAAAAGAGACAGGTAAATGTTAAAAGAAATATCCTATCTATGCCAGATTACAGAACATACCTTGCTTTATTTCTGTCTCCCATGTGATAGCATCTCATAAGTCCTGTGCTCTATAACTTCCATCATCAAAGTATTATCAATTAACGCTACTAGCTCACAAACCCCAATTTTCAATTCCTAGATTGCTTCATAATTTAACATGGCAATGCAAAAACAATGAATTGATTGAAGTTAATTTCAAAATACAACCCCAGCAGAACATGCAAAGAAAAATTAACACCAATCCAAACGAACACTTAGAGATTAGAAGAAACAAAAAATTGAAAAAACTAACCACTCGTATTCTTGAGAGGATAATATACTGGCAACTTGATCGGAAGCTCACAACGAATCAAGCAACCATTCTCCCACACATTTCTCCGAATGTTCTTCTTCAACAACTGAATCAACCTCTTCAAGGCTATTCGATTTTCCACTCTCCGACACGAAAAATTTCAGCTCGCCAGAACCGGTGGCGACTGTTCCAATCACCGGTCGATTATCCCCTTCGTCTTCACCATATAGAAGCTTCCTCAGTCTGCGAGCAGCATGAACTGCCGCTTGAGCGTTGACGCCGGCTCCGTAAGCAAGCGCTCCAATTACTTCAAAGCCTTTAGGAATCAATGTCCGAAACTCCTCTGTTTACAAATTCCAAAATGCGAGACAGAGAAAAAGTTGAAGTGAATTTAAGATTTGAAATTGATAGAGAGAGAGAAGGAAAACCTGATTCTTTGTGGAGATCATCGGAGGAGAGGCGGAGGAGGAGGGAGAGATCATCCTGATGCGACGGCGGCGCGGCGAAGGAAGGTTGAAGTATGCGAGGAGTGAGTAGGGGAAAATAAGGGTTAGTGAAAATTGAAATGGTGAATTTGGGGAAATGAAGGAAACGCAGGGAGTGAGTGGGAAAAATTTTATTTTATTGATAAAAATCGACAGCATATCCGTCGATTTTAATTTGAAAAAAAAATGACGTCTTGGCCGTCGATTTTATACATTAAATCTGTGCCATTTATTTAATTTTAAGAAGCGATTAATACCGTTTAAATTTATCGACGACAAAATGTGTCGATATTTTAAATAATAAAATAGACGCTACGTTCGTCGATTTTAAAATAAAAGTATTTTCTGCCCACAAATCGACGACTTTGCTGTCGATTTTAATATTTTATTTTTAATTATTTGTTTTAATAATATCGACAGCAAGCCGTCGAAAAATATCGACGGGAGAGATAACCGTCGATTTTTATCGTCGAAAAATACACTTTTTCTTGTAGTGTTTAGATATAATTTAGTCATGTACATTTTATATATAATAGAAACTTAATCCAGTCTTTATCTCTCAGTTTCAATCTCTCTTCTAAATATAGTTTAAATATTTTGTCTTAATAGATACACAATAATTACATTATTAAAAATAAAATTTTGCACAATTTTCTATAATAAATTTCTTAGATTAGTAATTTTAATTAACATGTGTCTGTAGACTGCGTTTAGTAACAATAGACATAAAGTAACGGACAAAAACGCAAAGACATATAGACATAAAAATACACAAATTTTAGACCATATTTTGTAATAATGCACAAAATATATTTACCTACTAACTCAAAAGTCAAAATTTATCCCAAAGTAAAATTACTTCATCACTACTACTACTACCATCACTACTGATTTCTACCACCACCACTATTTTGATTACTGATTTTTTGTCCTCAACGACTCAAATAATTAAAATCACGAACTCTAATTAAAACATCAGTTAAATAATTTAAATTAAAAAAATAAATAATTTTTTTCTATGTCTTAAAAAAACAGCAAATGACAGGTAAATTGGTGCAAACTCACAAATCTGAGAACGTAAAACTAAAAAATGAAAGAGATGAGGAAAAATCGCGATAATAATGACGATGATGATGACGACACAGAAGAGGACGCAAAGAGAAGAAGATGAAGGTATGAGGTGATGCGAAGAGGATGAGGGAGAAGTGAATGAAGGAAGGAAGGAAGAGCGAAAGAAGAGAAGAAGAAAAAAAAAAGAGGACGAGTGAGCGACGGTAGAAAGAAGGGACAATAACAAAAAAAGGAGTGAAAGAAAAAAAAGAAAAAAAAAAGAAAAGAAAAGCTATGTGGATAGAAAATAAAAAAAAGTAAATTAAAATTAAAAATAAAAATAATATTTTATATATATATATATATATATATATTATGTATATTTATGTATAGTTATATCTTTTAAAAATTAATATCTCAAAATTTAATAATATGTATGTGTAACTGTGTTCATGTCCCCTATAAATATGGATATGAAACAGATGCAACCTGAAGCCTAAAGACTATGTTAGCTAATTTTTTTAAAAAACCTAATTTTTTATATTAAACGGGGCTTGATGCCCTTTTTTAAGCTCGTTAATTAAATGCTATCTTGCAAATTAAATTTGTTGTAAATATTTTCTAGTGCTATATATGGTTTAAAAAGTTCTAGTTTCTTCTACACTATATCATTAGCAAAAGATCTTATGAAGTTGTATGGCACACTTGATAATATGAGGAATCGGTGGCACTCTTTTCAACCATCTTCGTTTTCCTCCTTGTTCAGAAACTGGGACACGTACAATCATATCTCTAAATCTCTGTGGCCTCAATTAATACTATCTTAAATGACCGGCAAAGTCATAACCAACAACGTGTGCAACCATGCATTTTTACGCTTTCAAGATTATTAACTTCCATATCCTTTCTTTTGCAACTATTCAATTGTATAATATGCCTTGGATTATTAAGTTTAAAACATCAAAATCAAAGTTAGCGCACACGAATATATAGATATAACTAATGCTTGCGTATCTAATTCCAGCACTTTTTTTAATATTTTTTTTATTTTTTCTTTTAAATATAAGTGGTTTTAGTAACTAATGCTCCATAGATGACCACACTCAATATTCAAAACGATCGAATTTTACACTTACATATAGGTACTTGTTCTAATTTAACAGTCTAATTTTTAGAATAAATAATTTTATAACATACAAATATAGAATAGAGTTTACAGACAATGATTAATGGTACTAATGATAGGATCAATCATTTGAGAATTATCTCGTTGAAAAAGTAGTAAAAATATATAATATAATGTGGCATTATTGTTCGTTACTCCAAACACCTGCTTTGAAATCTAATAACATTGATGGAACCTGGCCATCCATAGCCGATTCACAAGATATACATTATTATTATTATTATTCTTACCGAAACAATAAGATTGATGATAATAATGTTTCTGAAGGTGCTACCTGGTACCATAGTTGGGTTCCAACTCGGCAAACGATATTCAAGACGATGACACGCTTAGTCCTTAAGGTTATCGATCACCAACAAAATGGGTGGTATACTAGTATATCTGCAAAAAATTCGAAGCTTAAATCAGAAGGATATTGTGAGTAGATATTATTAAGATTAATTATTATTGTGCATGTATATCTTGAATTGGGTGTCTTATTATATGTTGGCTCGTTATTAAATATTTTTTTGTTATGTAAAAAATATTATATTTTTTTTAAGAGTTATGTTAAGTAATCAATGATTTTTTTAAATAATATGAACAATTACTAATTAAATAAAAACACATTATACTTCTAAATTATTTACCTAAATCTTAATATTAAAATAAATATCTATACACTTAGTGAAATGAACATCTAATATATCTATTATTCACATTGTTTAGTATTTTTATTATCTACCTATATTTTTTTTTAATCAAATAATTTTTTTATTTTTTATTTATTATATTTTATATTAATAATTTAAATTTAAAATTTAAAATTTATATTAAAATTTAGAGTTAAAAGAAATACTTTTTTTTAAATTCATTCGTCCTTATTGCTCTATATAAGAAAAAGTGTATGATTGAATCCAATTTTTTAATTTATATAAATATATATTAGGTACCCTCAAATATAGACGATGAATTTTATTTCAGATTTCTTTTTGAGATAAGGATTATTATGGAAAAAAAATTAAATAAAAATTTATTTGATTATATTTTTGAATTTGCAGTTATGTTCTGGTCAGAACTCAGAAGCATATTAGATCAAGTCTTTTTTTGTTGGTTCGTCTCTATATTTTTTAATTTGACAAATTAAAGTTTAATCTGTTCTAAATTTAGGTTTTATTTAATAATTTATTATTAATTAATTACTACATACATAAAATAAAATTTAATATTTATTTAAATAAATTAATTAATTAATCACTCCATCAACTTAAATTAATTTTAGACCAAATCTATGTACGTAAGAATTTATTATAATTTTTTATTTATTATATTTAAACTACTACATTCGTTTCTACACTCTTCTCTTCCCCGCTATATATATGGCTCCAAAATAATACTCTCTAACCATAAAAACATATACAAGAGCTTCTCTTTTCATATTCCTTTACACACACGCACGCATAATCTCTCTCTCTCTCTCTCTCTCTCTCTCTCTCTCTCTCTCTCTCTCTCTCTCTCTCTCTCTCATACATGGCTTTCCGTAAGGTTCTTATGCTTTTGTTTTGTTTGGTTGCCATAGTTACCAACCTTGTTAGTTCAACTAGTGCCAGGCAGCTAAATGATAATAATGCAGCAAAAGATGAGAAGGGAGCAAATGAAGGAGATCATGAAGTAGTGAATAATAATCATGTTGGTAACAAGGAGACCAAGCCACCAATGATGGGGCTAGGTGATCAGAAACAAATAGATTTTCCACCAATATTTCCATTTCCATCATTTTCATTTCCACCATTTCCAATGCCTCAAATCCCATCATTTGGTGGCATTCCTGGAATTCCATTTCCTTCTCTTCCAGTTCCGGCAATGCCTTTCCCTACATTTCCTCCACTTGACATCCCTGGGATTGTCCCTACTCCACCTACTTAATTAGCTTATGTATAGTTTGATATTTCTAAATGACTCTTGAAAATTTATATAAATTATCTTTAGATAAAGTTGTTGCTAAAAATTTACATGTAGTTGCATGTTTTTATATAAATTTAATAGTTAAAAATTATTAAATAATATTTTATTAAATTATATTAATTTTTACATAAAAATAATTATATGTTAATTTTTATCAAAATTGATAATTAAAATTATTAAATAATTAAATTATTTAATAATTTTTAATTATCAATTTTATATAAAAATAATTATATATAATTTTTTATTTTATTTTATTTTAAGATGAAAAAGTTTGTAAAATGAAAAATTAATTTTTTTTATTTTACAAATTTTTTTTCACTTTATTAGAGTCAAATGTCATAAATATGCGTGTACCTTAGTGTTTTCAGTACATGTAATTAAATAAAATATAGCGTGGATGATGCATAAATATAAGGTATAGTAGAAGTTGCTAATGAGCATTTGAAAGATCTTTTAATTTTAATAATATATTTTCATGTTCTCATGTGACATTTATTCTAAATTCTTAAGGAACATATTTAAATTACTTATTAGTAAAAAGTGGGTAAACTTAAACATGATTATCTATAAGAAATAAAATGTTATGGTTTACGCCGTTGCAATGCAAGTTTGCCTTTAATTTGTGCTTGCTTTAGTTTTTAACTAGTTACTGGTTACTACCACAGATCCCTTTCACTATTAAAATTAAGTGTGCCTTAGCTTGTATATTTCATCAAATCTAATAAATTATAAATTATGATATTGTTTTAATTCTTGTTGCATTATATATTGCGGTTTTTACTCTTTTTTTTTTTTTTTTATGTTCAACTTGTAATATTTTATAGCCAAAATTATCCGTTTCAAAAGAAGGTAAATATTCGCTAAGATTTAGAAATAATACGTAAAATTTTCATTTTACCCAAATAAATAAATAAAAATTGAAAATATATGAATCTATAACTTTACTCTACAGAGTTATTAATAAATAAATGTTTCTTTATAAGATTTAATAACAGATTTTAGTTTATAATTTTCTCTTCTTTGCCTTCCAATGTCAAAAGTTTGGTTTCTTGTTTCGTTCTTGGCTCCAATAAATCGATAGCAATATTAATTCATCAATTACATTATTCTTTTGTGATCAATGCATGTGATCACAACAAGCAATTATATTAAACAAAAGGAACAAAGAAAAATAAGGTAAAGAAGATTTATTAAAAAAAAAAAAAAAGATGAAATATGGCACAAACGGGAATTTCATTTTACTAAATTTAGTTACTTATTTTGAATTCTTAAGATATTACAGAATAATAGAAATATACTAATGTCACATGATGTGGTGCACACATATATTACGAGATACATGATGAGACATTTTGGTACAAGAACCTAGATTAAATATAAAATAAATGCAAAAATAGACCGGATAGAATAAATTCTTTTCATATTATATGATGAGAAATTTTTCGTACACCTCTATGTGACTTTGTGTATATATTTGTTACCCACTTGGTTTTTTTTTTTTTTTTTTTTTTGTGACTAGTTACACACTTGGTTAATTACCAAACATATTCTTCATTAAGATAAATAGAAACATAAATATTTATCACTTGTAAAAAATATCAGAATCTAAGTGTACTGTTATTAAAACATAAAAAAATAGAATTTAGTATTAAAAAAAATGAAAACATACTAAAATTAAATATCACTAAAATATTTTTATAATTTATACATAGTCATTTCCCTTTATAATATGGATATTTATCTTTTTTATATAAAATATATTTACAAATGAAGTGGGTATATATCTCAAAGCTATTATATGATATGATATAAGAAAAAAAAGAGAAAGTATGATAGGAGTGAGCATGGGTCAGATTGGTTCGGTTTTAAAGTGAAATTAGAATTGAACTAATAATTGAATTGTAATTGGTTCGATTTGGTTTGGATTTATATTTTTTTGTGCATGTACTCAAATCAAACTAAACCAATTAAGAACGAATTAATTCGGTTTGGATAATTGGGTACGAGATGAAATAGAAATTCATAAAAAAAGGAACGAAATTTTTATCTTAAAAATTTTGTAAATATAATAAACATGTAAAATCAATAGAAATAATCCAAACATGTTAAATTAAACACCAAACACCAAATACATTAAAAACTAAATTCATTAAAATTCAAATATATTAAACACTGAACACATTAAAATCTAAACATATTAAACACCAAACACATTAAAAGCTAAATACAAAAGTGCAATAGAGAGAAACTCAAAATAATTAAAAGGCATATATATATTTTAAATTTTTATTATTTTTATTTAATTAATATATAGTCGGGTCCACGGGTTGGTTTGGGTTTCGCACCCCCAGAACCGTTATCCGGACCAATTACTAGAGAGAGTCATTGATTTGGTTCGGATCGAACCTGATTACTCGATGGTTTCAAAACAAATTTAATTAGTTCGGTTTGGATTCGGACGGTTAATCGGGTACCCGCTACCCATACTCACCCCTAAAGTATGATATGATATAAGAAAAAAGAGAAAGTCTAGAAACCAACCAGGATACCCGATAACTCTACTAATTATAATATAGATTGTAATAAAAAAGTCCAATAATACAAAAAAGAGAAAGTATGAGGAGCCAATAAATTTAATGTACAATGTGTACAATAGGGGTAAAATTGCAATTAACATCAAATGATAATTAAGTTAATTAATTTTTAATAATTTTCAATTTGAAATTTAAAATAAATAAGGATTTGCAACAGTTATGTACGCCGCAAAAACGGCCTTCCTTTCTCCCATGTGATGTGACTTCCTTCTCACCTAGTTTCTTCCTATCTCGCCGGTGCCGCGCTGTCACCGACAGCAGCCGCCGTCGCCCATGGCTCCACCGTCGCTCATAACAATTAAACCCATTCACAATATGGACGGTTACTCTTATTCTCATCATATGCTCCCAATTTTCGGTGCCTCTCTTACTGCCGCAGCCTCACCTACGATGTTGCAACGCCTCTCGGCCGACTGTGCTGCCGACGTTGCCGCAGACTCCAGCCGACGCTGCCGCAGACTCCAGCCGACGCTGCCACGGGTTCCCGCATACGCCGCTAAAAGCTCAATGACGCCACTGTTTGAATTAACCGTTTGAGCATGGTAGATGTAACGCACGCGTGCTTGAAGACAATATCAAATCAAACACTTAATTGCTTACTTTTAATTCTCACTCATGTCTCTTCATCTATTCAAGCTTATTTTTTTTCTATTTTTTATTTCTTCAGTTTTATGGTTAAATCAAATCATAAGACTCATGTGTCAAATTATACATTTTTTCTTTTTTAATAAAAATTAAATTGTTGGATGATTATCGTTGCTTTTTCTGTTTATTCATCTTCTTCTTCTTCTTTTATTTTAATGGTCAATTTCGGATGGTCATTTTAGTAGGTATGCGGATGGTTATTTTAATTTTTATGTAGATGAATATTTTGATTGGATTAGGTTTAGTTATGTATAATTAAAATATATTAGATGTTCAATTCATTAGGTATGTAGATGATTATTTTTATCCTTAAGTGGATGGTTATTTTTACTAAGGGTGAGTGGCGTATGGCAAGCCAAGCAGCGACGGTGAAGTGGGATGATTATTGACGAAGGTGGGGGTGGCTGCCGGTTGAAAAAGAAGAGCGTATTAGAGTGAAATGCTTTAGTAAATTAGAATTTCAGATGGTTATTTTTTTGAAATAACTAACTGAATTTTTTAAAAATTTGAAACTTGAAATTAGAGGAATTGGAATTTGAAATTTTGTCTTTATTTTTTGTTGTCATTGGAAGCTTTTTGTTGTTGTTTCTTTTTATTCTCATTGGAAGCTTCTTCTTCTTCGGTTGATGTGGTTATGGATGTGTTATTGTCAGTACTAATTTAGAAGATTTATTGTATTGTGGTGTCGTCGAGTCTGGTGGTGGTGGCGATGGTAGAAAAGGTTGGAAGAATATGGAATGTAGAGTAAAATAGTGGTTAGGATCAATAAGGGGTGATGTTGCTTTTGGATCCATTATTGCTTTGATTGGAATAAGGGTGCATTTGATTTTCTTTTATTAATTATTTGTTTATTTTCAAGGTTAGGTTTTTCTTTTCTTGAGGTTGTTTCTTGCTTACAAAGGTGATGTATGTGTGGGAAGAAATTTAAAAGTTCATAATAGTTTGAATCACACAAAATAGAAATTAAGAAATTATTTTAATATTTTTATTTTTGTTCAATTTTCTTTCTTATTTCTTTTTGTGTTTTGTTGCTTATGATTTTGATGTGTAAAGTTTGTTATGGCTAGAGCAACAACAAGGACAGGAGTGTAGACGAAGAACAAATGTGAATACAAAGA
The DNA here is from genome assembly GCF_059453495.1 of Arachis ipaensis. Taxonomy (NCBI): domain Eukaryota; kingdom Viridiplantae; phylum Streptophyta; class Magnoliopsida; order Fabales; family Fabaceae; genus Arachis; species Arachis ipaensis. Next base: position 59,666,187 of record NC_142438.1, read on the forward strand.
ACAAAGATGAAGATTTGGGGGTTAAGGTTTTATAAGTCAGAATTGGATCAATTGGGGAGTTTTAATCAAATTTGGGATACCAATTTGAGTTGAACTCATTTTGTGTCTACATCAGTGTGCAGCTTGCCAACTTGGCACCTAATTGTACACCTCAGCGCCGTTAAAACGTTTAGTAACTTTTAGACTAATGGAGATTCACGATTCTGAGAGTGAAGGACTTATTTGGTCATTTTAAAAAGTGAGGGACTAATCTGAAGCGAGTTGAAAATTTCAGGGACTATTTTAGGCATTACTTCATCTTTTTTTATAAGGAAACATATGTTATAAAAGTGAAAAGAGGTGCTTCATGGCTTTTAGAAAACTACCTCATTCATCTGAGACGATGGAGGGAAGGTATAATAATTGAAGAGGATGACTTCCCAAGGGTTTCGATTTGGATTTAACTCTGGGGCTCCCAGAATATTGTAAAACATTGGAACTAGGGTAAAAGATCAGAGAAAAATTGGGAGATGCGATAGAGGTTACCTTCTTCAATGTAAGAGGTAAGGAGGGACATATTGTGAAGGTAAGTGTAATAGCCCAATTTTCAGCATGTCTAGATCATACCAAAAACTAAGTACTACTAATTTGTTTTCCTAATTATTATATCTACAATTTAATAAATATGAGCCTAATCGTAGTTAACACGTTGTCAATTTACGGATAAATTTTTGTTTGAAAACTTTAAGTCATTAATTCAAAGACATACGCGGCATAATTATAAAAGACTAGCAAAAAAAGCAAGTATTAATAATAGTAACATGGTCATTTATATCAAATATGTACAGAAAACTAACCATACAGTCATACATTGTCAACCTCGTACAGATCCGGTTAGAAACATTTCTAAACACACACATTTCCTAGCTTGTCCAAAAAATTCCTAAACTGGAACCTAGGATAGCCTAATTTTCTCTATAAACCTAGTCCCCTCTAAGGTCACAAAAGTAAGGGGAAAACAATGTAGGTCTTTAAATGTGACTAAATGGGATGTCGTCAAGAAACAACAACCATATGGTCTTCTCTTCTGGTGAGTCATGGAACATATACACGCATATGAGATCAGAGTCCTCATAAGCAAAAATTTCTGGTAGATCATGTAAAGGTTCTTCTGTCTCCATTTATAGGGTGGAAAGAGGGGGTAAGAACTGGAGAGTGTTTAGTAGGGTCAGGGTAGTTAATTAGGTTCGTTTTATGCTATACTTAGCTAACTGCAACAAATCCTAAAATACAAACAACTTTAACAAACCACAAAATACAGAGAGATCACAAGTCAAGAAGCACACACACCCAATCACAAAACACATATCATAGAAAAGTATGTGCAAACAAGTATTTTTCGCAGCAACCATATCCCGCATAGCCATAGCCATAGAGGACATAACAGCGATGAAGATAGTTGCACCCTGTACCGATTTGTCATTTAAAAGTCCTCACCCAATTACTATGCCTATTTGTAGCTATTGAGGTCTTATCCGCACCAAACAATCAACATTAAGGTGATCAATATTAATATCTCAAGTTAAGTACGAACATTCCCAAAATAAGCGCTCATAGACATTCATGCAAAATGTATCTCAAGGATACCCTAATAGCATGAGACACACAACAGAGTATATAGTAAAGCATGATTCAGTCCATTCTCCATGCTCTAACAGGAACGAACTGCTTTGATACCAAATTGTGATAGCCCAATTTTCAGTATGTCTAGATCATACCAAGAAAGTATTACCAACTTTTCTTCTTAATTATTATCTACTATTTAATAAATATGAGTCTGATCGTAGTTAACACATTGTCGATTTACGGTTAAGTTTTTGTTTGAAAATGTTAAGTCGTTAATTCAAAGACATACGCGGCAGAATTATAAAAGACTAACAAATAAAGCAAGTATTTATAATAGTAACATGGTCATTTATATTTATAATAGTAACATAGTCATTAATAGTATTTTTAGTTATGTGAGATTATATCTAATAGTATGGGATTACTCACTTTTTTTTACTAGTTGAGTGCTGATCAATTTTAATAAAAATGACGACCCTCTAAATTTTCTCTAATACAATATTGATACATAGTTTATTGGTGTATAAAATATCAGTTTTAATTGTTGGTTAAGCACCTGTTTTGAATTTGATAGATGTATATATGGTACAATTATAGAGAGGAATGAAAGTAGGTACAAGTGGTATGACAGAATTCGAATAAAGAAAAAGTGTTTGAGGTTATCATAATTTATTATTTTTAGTAATTAATATTTAAAAGTATAGAATAAAGCTAAGTATGTTGTTGGATTTAAGAGTGGCAAACGAAAAAATCTGCCTGCCTCGCCAAAATCCTTCCTTTGGCTAGCTGGCTGGCCCATCCTTCTCCGCCCAATGAAGTGGTCCTAAAATTTCATCCTATCCCACCTAACAGTAAACTAGCGGGCTGGTGGGCTCAAATTAGGGATGTCAATGGGGCAGGGCGGGAGCGGAGAATGCCTCCCTGCTCCCCATCTCCGCCCCCAGATTTGCTCTCCATCCCCACCCTCGTTTCCCGTCGTGGGGGAATATTGCTCCCATCCCCATTCTCCACAGAGCTCCATTTTCCGCGGAGACCCAATTCCCCATCTCTCTGATAGTTCTAACTAATTATTAATTTCTATATGAATAGAGATGCAAGTATCCATCCTATACACAAACAGCAAGATTTTATACAAAAAGTCTAAATGACAAGATGGTGACTTCTTTCGAAATGACGCAGTGGGGGACGCAATGGCGAGCCAGAGGACAAATTAATGGATGAGGTGGGAGACGCGGGAATAGAGAGGAGAATGGACATGACGGCAGAGTTACGAAAAGGAACACCGCAAATAGAGAGCACGACGCAGTGAGGATGATGGCACAGTGAGGTGTGACAATGTGGCAAGAAGAGAGAGTGGCGAGGGGGTTGTTGCAAAGAAGTTGGATGGAGTATGGACAGCGTTAGGGATCTATGAATTGAAGAAGGGTTATGCAAATCAGGATTTGGATAATTCAACTATTAAAGGGAATTCAATAAATTTATAAATTTCGGGGATTAACGGGGATAGGGCGGGGATCCCCGCTCGGGTCGCCACGCCTGCCTCGGGGGAATTGTGTCCCCGTCCCCATCTCGCGGAAAAAATTCCCCACAGTCGGATCCCATTCGGGGCAGTCCCCGCAGGGACGCGTCTTGGGGAGTTTTGCCATCCCTAGCTCAAATCACCTTTTTTTATTTTTTTTATTTTTTACTATTAATAAGTATTAAATAATATAAATTATCAAAAAAATATTAAATAATATATATAATTTTACAATCATTTTAGTAAATTTATAATTTTTAAAAATATAAAAAATTTATAATTTCTAAATTAACAAACATTAAAGTCTTTATAATTATAAATATGTAATAAACATAATCATAAACCAAATTTTTTAAAACAAAATAATAAAATCAACATTGTCCAAAGTAAAATAAATATTGTCCAAAATATATATATAATTAAACATCTACAAGTTTAGTCACAAAAATAAACATTTACAAGTTTATAACATAATCAATCAAACATAAAATATAATTCAAAACACTAAGTTAGAACATCTTCAAAAAAATTCTAAGCCCAACGAGGAAGCCCGTCCGGCCCACCAAAACCCATGATTTAAGCGGTGCGGATTAGGCGGGCTTTTGATGTATGGCGGTCTCAATTTTTCAGTCCTGCCTATCTTTTTTGGCGAGTTATGTGGGTCGACCTGACGGGTCTAGGCCCGTTTACCATCTCTAGTTAGATTATTAGACTAAAAAAATTGAATTAATAATCAAGTGATAGTCAAAAACAATAAATTCTGATAATCTTTTAATATTTTTTCTCCGAATAAATCCTATACGAAGAAATAAGGAGTTTAGCATGATGGAATAAATCCCATACAAAGAAAGAAGGAGTTTAGCATGATTCACGAATCCACTCCAGTCCACAAGTCTCTTAGGCTCGATTTAGGGCAAAGATTTTCAAGTTAAATGCTTTTACAAAATGTCATGAAAATGACGATATATGAAAATGATGAAGATATGACGCGTACTTAGGTGCTTTCATACCAAATTTTTACTTTGGTTCATAATTATATTCGCCGTCAATCACAGTTTTTGATTCCTTGTTGGTTTGTAGACATCTCGATGAATAGGTGGGAAAATTAACCTGTAATTTTAAAATCTATTCTATTATATAAAAATCGAATTTCTATACTTAATGATGGAGCTGACGTGGCATGCTTCTGAGAGTGTTTTCTGATTTATTTCTTTTAATTTTGTAAAGCAAATCCATTATAACTAATTAATGATATCAATTAATTAATTTGATTAGAAACTTAAATCTCACAATTAATTATATTAATTAATTAATTTAGTTAATTATATTTGAAGGTTGTGGTAGGCTTAGAGAAGGGGGTTGAATCTATGCCTTCCATTTAAGTTGCAAATATGACCCTTTTAAACAAACTTTCAATTCTGATTATGTTTGTACTCAGCATCGGAAATTTATGAGACAATTTATTTTTGTCTCATGAATATCAGAAAACAGAACATTGCAGAGAAGAGAGAAGCTAACACCAGCATGTATCCTGGTTCGGTTGCCTTGTGCTATGCAACCTACGTCCAGTCTCCTCCACAACTATGGAAGAATTTTCACTATAGTTAACAGTATTACATACACCAATTCTACAGAATTGACACAATCCTTTCACACTCAAGTTCTAACCTAACTTGACGTTGGCTATGCTAATACCTAACTTTTCACTCTTAGTGCTAACCCAAATAAGAAAGGGATACCTTACAAGTACAAGATACAAGACATAGACATACCTAAAGAAATTAGAAATTAACTCTAGGCTTTTCTCTCAAGTGTATCACTCAGCCTTTTTCCAGTCATGGCTTTTACTTGAGCTCTCTCAATATGTCTTTTCTCACAAGAAATTACAGAAAGATAAACATTGAAAAGTACATTACAATCTGTAAAACATGAAGGAGATTGACTTCATCAATAGCCTCTTTGCTTTGTGATAAACCAGATTTGCATGTCTCTGATTCAGTTCTTCATTTTTGGCAGAATGCTTCTTTGAAAGAAAGCACTGTCCAAGTAGATGAACTTCTTCAAAGAGCTCTTCACAGAACAAATCCTCAATACTCTGGGTTATCTCTTCTTACCCCTGAATGAGCAGAAAGTCTTCTTTTATCTCCTTGCATATTGCTGGGTTCTTCTTCCAAAGTCAACACCTTGAGCCTTGAGCTTCACCAACCCCCAGATTCACTTTTTCTCATTAAACCTTAGAGTAGAAACTTTGTTTTTGACTTCCCCATCTTGACCGAAAGCCATAAAGCAGCAACCACAAGAGTCTTCTAATTGTCAACTTGATCTGAGCCCTTGAAAATCAACTTGGTCTCCAAGACATGTTTGAGACTGTGGATTTACAGCAGAGAGGAATATAAATCCTCTTTTCCATAAAACCCTAAATGGAGATACAGAGAGTTGAAGATGAAGAGAAGAAAGTGCGTTGCATGTATGAGGAAATGGGTTACCTTTAACCTAAGCTTGATATGGTTTGAGTTTGCTAATTAGACTTCTGTGTTTCAAGCTTGGACTTTCTCTTTCTTGCTTCTTTGATAATCACCTTAGGGAAGAAGCTTTCTCTTTCTCTTTCTCACTTTTTTTTATTTTGTGATTTGACTAAGACAGAGGAGAGAAGAACGTTGATTTGGTGACAGTAAGTGAGAGGGAGAGTGAAGACTTCAATCTTGTATAAGAAGCTTTGTGGGATCAACTTGGATTTATGGACACGGGGATGGATTGGGTTTGATTTGCTTGGCCCGTTGGTTCCTTTCTTTGTTTTCTTTTGGGGCTCGTTTGAGTTGTCAACCCATCAGCCTTGTTTCATTTTCCATTTCATTTGGGCTGCAGTATTACAACAATAAATAATTAGCTTCATATAATTATAAACAATCAACATTTAATTATTTATTTTGCCCAATTAAATAATGTTTGTCACCACTAATTAATTTAGTTAATTTCTTAACTCAACAATATTACTTATTTGATATGATTTGATGGGAGTAAATATTAACTCTATCAACTCTATCACCAGCAAAATCTGCATCACAATAACCAACTGCAGAAAAATCATCAATCTTAGGATACCAAAGACCAAAATTGGATGTGCCATGAACATATCTAATGATCCTCTTAACTGCAGAAAGATGTGACTCTTTTTATTTGGATTGGAACCTAGAACACAATCCAACACTTTGCACAATATCGGGTCTAGAGGAAATTAAGTACATAAGAGAATCAATCATTCCTCTATACCTAGTCTCGTCAACATCGTTCTCAGTTTCTCCCTTATCAAATTTTGAATTAGGGTGCATGGGAGTTTCCATAGGTTTGGCATTTTCCTACCAAATTTCTTAACTAATTCCTTGGCATACTTCTCTTGATGAATGAAAATACCATTTTCAGTTTGTTTAATTTGTAGCCCAAGGAAAAAATTAAGTTCACCCATCATACTCATGTCAAATTCACTTGTCATGAGTTTTCCAAATTCAGAACAAAGGGATTCTTTGGCTGATCCAAAAATAAGGTCATCAACATATATGTGGACTAGAATAAAAGAATCATTAGAATTCTTGATAAATAGAGTTGTGTCAGTAGTGCCTCTTTGAAAATCATTTTTCAAAAGAAAAGAGCTAAGTCTCTCATACCAAGCTCTAGAAGCTTGTCTTAAACCATAGAGAGCTTTAGATAATTTGAAAACATGATTAGAATGCTCTTTGTTTTCAAAACTAGGAGGCTACTCCATATATACTTCTCTATCTATCACACCATTCAAGAATGCACATTTCACATCCATTTGATATAATTTAAAACCACAAAATACAGCATAAGCTAAGAGAAGTCTTATGGCTTCCGTTCGGGCAACAGGGGCAAAGGATTCATCAAAGTCTATTCCTTCTTCTTGGCCATATCCTTGTGCCACTAGCCTTGCTTTGTTTCTTGCAATGCTGCCATCTTCTCCTAACTTGTTCTGAAATTTCCACTTAGTTCCGGTCACTTTTTTTTCACTTGGCCTTGGAACCAAAGTCCACACTTGGTTCTTCTCAAACTCAAGAAGCTCATCCTCCATAGCTTTAACCCAAGAAGGGTCACTAAGGGCTTCCTTGACATTTTGAGGCTCCATTTGTGAGAGAAGGACAATGTTTGTTCCTTCATTTGCCTTTCTAGTTGAAGACCGAGTTTTCACTCCATGAGAGATGTCCCCAATGACAAATTCCTCAGGATAATTCTTCAAGAATCTCCATTCACGAGGTCTGGTGGACTTGGAGGCAGATTTAGATACCTAGGGATTCTGGGTGCTGCTGGCTTCAGGGTTTCCTTCAGATTGAACAGAATTTCCATTTTCTTGATTTTGCACAGTTTCAGCGTCCTTTTGAGCTTGATTTCCTACATTACAATCTTCCAAAATACTTTGCACCAAATTAGTATCACAAAATGTAACATGTATTGACTCCTCAATAATCCTAGCATCTTGATGATAAACCCTATAGGCTTTACTAGTTGTGGAATATCCTACAGACAAACACTCATACGCCTTTGGATCAAACTTATCCAAATTTTCTTTGTTATTTAAGACAAAACATTTGCATTCAAAGATATGCAAGTAATCTAAGTTTAGTGGGTAACCTTTCCAAAGTTCATAAGGAGTTTTCTTCAAAAATTTTCTTATGATTGTTCTATTCAAAATGTGGCAAGCTATGTTAATCGCTTCAGCCCAAAGGAATTTTAGAACATTACTCTCACAAAGCATAGCTTGTGTCATCTCTTGTATGCTTCTATTTCTTCTTTCCAAAACACCATTTTGTTGTGGTGTTCTTGGACAAGAGAAGTTGTGAGATATTCCAAATTCCTCACAAAAGGATTCAAATAAATTATTTTCAAATTCAGTTCTATGATCACTTCTTATAGAAGAGATTTTTAAATCCTTTTCATTTTGAATTTTCTTGCAAAAAGGTTCAAAGGCCGAAAAGGCTTCATTTTTGTGTGCAAGAAATAAAACCCAACCAAACCTAGTATAGTCATCCACAATTACTAAACCATAATGTTTACCACCTAGGCTTTGAGTTCTTGTTGGACCAAATAAATCAATGTGTAGCAACTCAAGTGATCTTTTAGTAGAGATGTCTTCCTTTGGTTTAAAAGAAATTTTTGTTTGTTTTCCCATTTGGCAAGCATCACAAGTGATGTCTTTGTCAAACTTTATCAAAGAAAGGCCTCTTACTAATTCTTTCTTTACAAGTTTGTTTATTTGAAACATACTTGCATGACCCAATCTTTTGTGCCATAACCACTTTTCAGATTCTTTAGAGTGAAGACAAGCTACGTTTTGATCCTTTAGTTCATCAAGAGTAAGTCCGTACATATTATTAAAACACTTGGCAACAAACATCACTTCATTTATCTTTTCATTAACAACACAGCATTTAAGTCTTTTGAAAGTCACTAAATACCCTAAATCACACAGCTGACTTATACTCAAGAGATTGTGCTTCAAACCACATACCAAAAGTACATCATTAATGAAAGTAGATTGCTTATTACCTACTTTTCCAACAGCAATGATTTTACATTTACCATCATCTCCAAAGGTCACAAAACCTCCATCATACTTATTTAGTTTGATGAAGTAAGTTGACCTTCCAGTCATGTGCCTTGAACATCCACTATCCATGTACCACATGTCCTTTTTGTTCTTTGATGCTAGGAAAATCTGCATGAAGAGTTTCAAGTAGCCTTAGGTATCCAAATTAATTTGGATCCTTTGAAGTTAATCCATCTTGGTTGCCCAAGTACATTGAAATCACAAACAACATTGTAAACTTTGTTTCCTACAACTCTCTTTTCAATGAAACATTGTGTATATGAGTGACCAAATTTCTTGCAATTAACACAATGATTTTCTGATGTGTGTCGCTAAAATTGAGGTGAGTTATATTGCTTGAAATGATTAAAGGGTTGAAATTTTCTGGTTTTTGGAGGAGATGCATTTCTTTTAACAAACTAATTTTTATTAAAATTATTCCTCTTTACAAAAAGATTTTCACCAGAATTTCTTTGAACATTTGGACTTTTCGAATATGAGGTTTTGTTGTAAAATGGTGGTTTCTTGAAAACAACCTCATTTTTCGAAAGGTATCCCAAACCTGGCCTGTTTAGGCTTGGATTGGTTCTTGGTGAAGGCTCAGTTTCACTAGTGTATACTTCATCAAATTTTTCTTCAAATGTTGGAACATATCCAATGCTAGATTTGTTTGGTATGGATTTTGTATTTGATGAAGAAGCTACAAACTTTATAGAGGAAACATTGGAAACTGTATCTTCCTTGGCTATGTAACCTAAACCAGATTTTTCAAACAAAGGTCTTTGACTTGCAAGTAATTTGTCCAAGTTACCAGAACCTTGAGCAAATTTTGCTAAGTCACCATTCAGCCTTTTAATCATATCATTCAATCTTTCAATTTCAGCCATTAACTCATGAGAAGGATCCACAATGTGCTTTCCTTTTAATTTTTCAAGTTCAGATTTTAGAAATCTGTTTTCTTCAATGATGTCTAAAGCACATTCAGTTTCCTTCACTTTTTCTTTTAAAAAATCATTTTCTGCTCTTAACACATCTCTTTCAAATCTGCATTCATTGTACTTGTCAAGCAGTTTTGAGGTGTTTAAAGTGAGATCATCAATAATAGTATGTAAATCATCAATGGTCAAATCATAATAATTTACCTCATCAAGATTGTTATTTCCAGCCATGAAGCAGTCTTTATCTTCACCTTCAGGTTCTTCTTCTTCATTTGAGTCGTTCTCAAGATCCTCTCAAGCTGCCATGAGCACTATCTTCCTTTTCTTCTTTCCTTTGTCCTCCTTTTTGAGCTTTGGACAGTTTAACTTGAAATGTCCAGCCTCTTTGCAATGATGGCACGTCACCTTGCTCAAGTCGATCTTGTGCTCCTTTGAGCTTGAACCCTTGTAGTTGCCCTTGTTCTTCATCATCCTTCTAAATCTCCTAGCAAAAAACAAAAGCTCATAATCTGAAATACCATCACTAGACTCACTCTCTTTTGGTTCTATTTGTGACTTGAGGGCTATTCTCTTTTTCTTTGAGTCTGTATTTGTGTGTGTGGCTTCATAGGCAAGGAGTTTTCCTCTCAGCTCATCGTAGGTTATGGGACTTAGGTTGTTGCTCTCGGTTAGGACAGTGGCAGTGGTTTTCCATTCTTTTGTGAGGCTTCTAAGGATGTTTCTCACCAAGGTTTGTTCTGCATAGTTTGTACCCAGAGCATCAAGGTTGTTGATTATGATTGAGAATCTCTCAAACGCTTCATCAATGCTTTCTCCATCCTTCATGTTGAACATCTCGTACTCTTTTTGCAGCATATTAATCCTCGTTTCTTTGACTTGTTTAGTGCCTTCGTGTGTAACCTGAAGTTTTTCCCAGATTTCTTTGGCTGTCTTGCATCTAGACACCTTTCGGTACTCTTCAAAGCTGATAGCACAGTGAAGAAGGTTGATTGCTTTAGCATTCAGCTCCATCTTCTTCTTGTCATCTTCATTCCATTCAGCTTCTTCTTTTGGAGTCACCACTCCATCAGCACTTATTTTTGTTGGGATCTTGGGACCGCTCACAACAATCTTCCATATGTTGTAGTCAATGAATTGGATGAAGATCCGTGTCCTTTCTTTCCAGTAGGCATAGTTCTTCCCGTTGAAAAAAGGTGGCCGGTTGTTTGACTGACCTTCAGTGATGGTGTAGGCAACTGTGGTTGTGCCCAAGTTGTTCGCTATTGGATCTTTGCTCCAAGCGGTTAAGCTTGATTCTTGAGACCTTAGCTCCTGATACCAATTGAAGGTTGTGGTAGGCTTAGAGAAGGGGGGTTGAATCTATGCCTTCCTTTTAAGTTGCAGTTATGACCCCTTTTAAACAAACTTTCAATTCTGATTCTGTTTGTACTCAGTAGTGGAAATTTATGAGACAATTTATTTTTGTCTCATGAATATCAGAAAACAGAATACAGTAGAGAAGAGAAAAGCTAACACCAGCATGTATCATGGTTCGGTTGCCTTGTGCTATGCAACCTACGTCCAGTCTCCTCCACAACTATGGAAGAATTTTCACTATAGCTAATAGTATTACATACACCAATTCCACAGGATTGACACAATCCTTTCACACTCAAGTTCTAACCTAACTTGACGTTGGCTATGCTAATACCTAACTTTTCACTCTTCGTGCTAACCCAAATAAGAAAGGGATACCTTACAGGTACAAGATACAAGACATAGACATACCTAAAGAAATCAGAAATTAACTCTAGGCTTTTCTCTCAAGTGTATCACTCAGCCTTTTTCCACTCATGGCTTTTACTTGAGCTCTCTCAATATGTCTTTTCTCACAAGAAATTACAGAAAGATAAACATTGAAATGTACATTACAATCTGTAAAACATGAAGGAGATTGACTTCATCAACAGCCTCTTTGCTTTGTGATAAACCAGATTTGAATGTCTATGATTCAGTTCTTCATTTTTGGAGGAATGCTTCTTTGAAAGAAAGCACTGTCCAAGTAGATGAACTTCTTCAAAGAGCTCTTCACAGAACAAATCCTCAATACTCTGGGTTATCTCTCCTTACCCCTGAATGAGAAGAAAGTCTTCTTTTATCTCCTTGCATGTTGCTGGATTCTTCTTCCAAAGTCAACACCTTGAGCCTTGAGCTTCACCAACCCCCAAATTCACTTTTTCTCATTAAACCTTAGAGTAGAAACTTTGCTTCTGACTTCCCCATCTTGACCGAAAGCCATAAAGCAGCAACCACAAGAGTCTTCCAATTTTTAACTTGATCTGAGCCCTTGAAAACAAACTTAGTCTCCAAGACATGTTTGAGACCGTGAATATACAGCAGAGAGAAACAGAAATTCTCTTTTCCATATAACCCAAAATGGAGATACAGAGAGTTGAAGATGAAGAGAAGAAAGTGTGTTGCATGTATGAGGAAATGGGTTACCTTTAACCTAAGCTTGATATGGTTTGAGTTTGCTGATTAGACTTCTGTGTTTCAAGCTTGGACTTTCTCTTTCTTACTTCTTTGATGATCACCTTAGGGAAGAAACTTTCTCTTTCTCTTTCTCACTTTTCTGAGTTTGTTATTTGACTAAGACAGAGGAGAGAAGAACGTTGTTTTGGTGACAGCAAGTGAGAGGGAGAGTGAAGACTTCAATCTTGTATGAGAAGTTTTGTGGGATCAACTTGGATTTATGGACACGGACTTGGATTGGGTTTGATTTGCTTGGCCCGTTGGTTCCTTTCTTTGTTTTCTTTTGGGCTTCGTTTGAGTTGTCAACCCATCAGCCTTATTTTATTTTCTATTTCATTTAGGCTGCAGTATTGCAACAATAAATAATTAGCTTCATATAATTATAAACAATCAACATTTAATTATTTATTTTGCCCAATTAAATAATGTTTGTCATCACTAATTAATTTAGTTAATTTCTTAACTCAACAATATTACTTATTTGATATGATTTGATGGGAGTAAATATTAAATTATTTTAGTGAATAATATATATGATAACGAAATACATGAATTAATTTAATTAGTTTATTTTTTCACTATCATCTATTTATACGAAATCATAATGTATTTTATTACTCATTCCTTCTCTTTTCTCTCTTTCGTTCGCTCTCTTATGTTTATGGTACAATTTTTGTAATTTATTTAATTTTTATTTCTTTTATTACTACTTATACATTTCATTTTTTATATTTTTTAAAATTTTTTATCTATTTTAGTTGCTCAGTATTAGGCGCATATTTTTTCCCTTCTAGCTTTTGATTAACAAAAGAGATGTGTCTTTTTTACGGTATTTTTAAATAATCTTACTATAATTTTGTTTTGGAATATTCTCTTTTATCATGTGTATTTCATGTGTTTAAGGAGTTGACTTAAAGTTATAATATGATATATAAAATTATAGTATGATTTACAGTATGCTAAAATATTAAGACATTATTGTATAGATATTTTTAAATTTGTCCATTAAATTCAATTATATAAGATCTTAAAAATTATGCAATTATGTAATTATTTATTTTTTCATATAATTATTGTATTGGTCATTTACATTAGTGAGACTATTTTTATTATTAATATTTATAAATATACTATTATCTGTATAATTTATTGAGCCATCTTATTCGTTTAAGTTAATTCCAAAGTGTCATCGTTATTTCTATTTTTAAAGATTTTTTTCAATATTATTTAACAATTATAATAACATGATAATAGTTAAAAAAGGATAGAACAAAAAAAATTTTAATGTGAAAATAGGGCAAAAAGAATAAATTTATTTTTAATAACTTTTTCAGAATATATATGTTTCTTCTTTATAGATAATTATTATAAGGCATCAAAAACTCTAACAATTATTAAGAATAAATGATCGTTGTAAAAACAATGCCAATTTAAATGATATACAAATAAACCATGCCAAACATAACGTACAACTTAAAAGGATTATTTATGAAAGAATATAATTTATAACATTTTTTTTTACTATTTATTTCAAAAAAAATCTTAACTACTCAACAATCTTTATTTTTAAAATTCACTCACTCTCTCTCTCTCTCTCTATATATATATATATATATATATATATATGTGCAATTTTACTTTTTTTTTTGGATAAAATTCTACTTGTGATGCTAATTCTTCTAATGGTGTAAATACGGATAATTATATTTTTATTTTTTGATATAACCGATATATTATTAATAATGATTAGTAATTAACCTCTCATATTTTTAATCAAAGTATTTTGACGATAGTTTTTATTTATTGATGTTAATGGTTGATTGTTTCTTTAAAATAAAATACATTATAATTTTAGGTTATTTCATAATTAACAATAATGCTTAAATTTTTTTAAAAATAAATTACATTATGATTTTAGGTTATTTCACAATACAAAATTAATGTTCATAATATTAAATTACTCTAAATTTTCTATTTTCTATGGTTAGTAGTTAATCCCAAATTGAAAAGATTATGTTGAATTGTTGAATAGTCCAAATATAATTGGGGTAGTTAATTTAGTTTATTTGTTTGTTAATATATTTGATCGAAAACATGAATGATAATAAGATAAAAAAAATAATTAAAAAAATAAAATGTTAGTAATTACTTAAAATAAATAAAAAAAATAAGTTATAGTGTATTATTTTATTTAAATTATTAATAATTAAAAGAATAGAAGGTAAATAATTATTTTAAATAGATCTTGAATTCAGTTTTATGGTACTAATTTATTTAAATTATTAATAAAATTTTATAATTTTTAGATTTATGTCTATTAAATTTATGTATTTTATTTTATTTTACTTTAATAAAAAATTAAAACGTGCCTTTTTAATTATTTTTTTAGAAAGTACAGTGAAATAAGTTATATCAATTATAATTAATTATCTATAATTAAACTAATTGATTGTGTTAATTTGTAAGATGAATAACACATAATAAATGGTGTGAAATTAATTATAATAAGTTAATAATTAATAAATAAAAAAAACTTTTTTATTGTCTTTTTATAACTACACATTTATATTCGTTCACTTTTTTTTATCTCTTCCTTTCACATATATTTCGTTTAATTTATTGAACCAAATCAAGTATACTAATTATTTATATTAACTAATTCGGTATTTTTTTATGGCTCTGCTAACTGTACCCTTAGAGTATAAGCTAAAAATATTATAAAAAGAAATATTTTATAAAAATTATTAAAAAATAAATATTTTTAACTGTGTCTTTAAGAGACAAATTAGCTAAATTATTTTTTAATTTAGTATGTTTGATTCATTCAATTGTATTAATTATAACTAATTAATTATATTTATTTGATTTTATTAGAATAAATAATATTTCATCATTTAATATTTTATTTTATTCATTAAATTACATCAATCATAACTAATCAAATATTTAATTTAATTAGAATAGATATTAAATTATTTAAAATTTTGTTTAATTCATTAAACCACATAAATATTAAATGATTTAATAAATAATATATAAGACAATGAAATAAATGAATTTATTTAATTTAATTTATTATCTTATTATTATTATTATTATTATTATTATTATTATTATTATTATTATTATTATAATTATTATTATTATTATTATTATTATTATTATTATTAATTAATTGATACTTAAATGAAACGAGTATTAATTATTGAGAAGATAATGAGTTTCTACTTTGTATTAATTAATAGATACTTAAATAAATTATTTAAACTGATCACATATATTTTTTTAATTGCTCTCTTATTAGTACGATCCAGTAAATAAAATGGGTACTAATCATTGTAGTGAATGAATATTTATTATTTTTAAATAAATTTATTTAATTTATTTAAAAATATTTAAAGATTCTAATTCTATATGCTACAATTTTATTGTTATTAATGTATATATACCCCCTATATTATATATTCTATGATTCTTATATTTTCAGATAATATTTTTAAATTTTCTTTAGTTTAATTTATTATTTTTAGTCATAAAAATTTATTATTTTTAGTAATTATTTTAGACATCAATTCAATTTTTTAATTTAATAATTCAACAATATATTTTAATTATATATAATTAAAATGTGCTTTCTAACCCTTTTTCCTTTTTATTTTGTATTTTGGGTGTAATATTTGTAATTTCTTTATTTTTATTTTTTCTATCTTACTTTTGCTAAATATTTTTATAATTTTGTTTTATATCAATTATTTTTATGTATTTTGATTAATAGAATTATTTTTTTAAAGACATTTTAAATTTGTTATAATATTTTTTTATAAAAGTTGATTAATAGGTTCTTCAAAATTTTTTTCTTGAAATTTGTTTAATGAGATCGTATTTTAATTTTTCTCCTTTATCTGTTATATTCATTGATTATATTAATCTTTTATTACAATACATTTTTTATTTATTTCACACATTATTTGTTTACCTTCTTTTACTTCTTTTAATTATTTTTTTTATTTTATTTTTTATTTTTTATTTTATTTTTACTCCTCATATATAAATTTATTATATATAATTCATCACATGCATGTTCTTTTTGAAGTTAAATGACTTTTTTAGGATATATTTTACCATTGATGCTCTATATTATTTAGTGTGTTTGTTTTAAATTTTTTAGTTATTTGTAAATATATTTATAAAAGTATGATTTCATTTTGTCCAGTATTTATTACCACGTTTAGTAGATAAATAACAAAATTTTTATTTATTGTTATATTGATTGAGTTTGAAGATTTTATTTCTACTTTTATATATTTGTTTATATTGTATTATTTATATTTGTGTTAGTGACATCACCACAGTTCATACATTTTAATATTTGTGTAACAAATCTTATAAATTATTTTTACAAGTTATAATTTATTTTTGTTTTTATCTGAATATTCAATTTTTAATAATAATTTTTATTTATTTATAAATATATTATTTTCTATTTTTATTTTAAAAAATATAAAATTGTAAATATAATTTTTTTTAATTTTATCCTTAATATTTGGTTTTAGTTTTATTCTTGATATTTCAATATGTTTCAGTTATACTACTAAATAAATAACATTAAGTATAAATAATTAATTATACTAATTATTTGATTTGACCAAAATATATATATATATATATATATATATATATATATATATATATATATATATATATATAATACTTTCTTTTTCTCTTTTTTTTTGTACTTTCGTTATAATATTTATAATTTCTTTATTTTGCCAAAATTTTCTATGATTTTGTTTTGTATATTTTTTTTATGTATTTTGATTAATAATTTTTAAGGGTGTTATTATTTTATGTGAATGATATAGTTTGAACTTGGTTATCTAAGAATTTATTAAGTGGCTAGAGTAGTTTCACGTCACGAACCAACAAATGCTAACAATTGGAATGATAAAAAAGACTAGCCAACCTCGGACTAAATGGAGATCAGTTAAATTTTTACAGGTGAAAATCTGGCCACGTGAAATAGATTGGGATGGGGACATAGGTACCCTCTTCAAGGGACCCGTTTAAACTCTTTTTTTTTTCTTTCTATACTCATCCTTAGCCTTGATTTTGTATCTACTCTTCCTCTAAGTCACTTTCTCTACCTCTTAAGTTCGTCATTATGTCGCTTAGTCTCGCTCTAAAATATTATATTATGTTATTATGTTGGAAGATGTTTTTATATTTTTTTAAATGTTCTTTTTTATAATGAATATATTATGAGTTGTGTTGAATTATATTGAATTGATTATTTTATTATTATAATATTATAGTTTTTTTTTTTTGTTATTTTTTCCAAAAATTTTTAAAGAATATCCATAGAAAATAGAAAATTTAGAGTAAATAGGGGACTTGCGACAAAGATGGAGAGCGAACGAGGGATATAATTTTTTTAAACGGGAGCGAAGGACGGGAAAAGGGGTCCGCCGCCGTACCCACACGAATATCTATTACTATATCTAACTAACAACGAAAATTCAATTTGAGCCGATCTAAGATAGGACACGTGAACTTTATCTGCATCGGATTTTAACACAATAAACATAATTTGAATTTAGGATCCTAACAATAGACCTAGGTTAGATCTTATTCACTTGATTTAATATTTTGAATCATTACTGTAATAAATACTATACTATTAAATATGATTATATTTAGTATATATAAAAGTTAGGTATACTTACAATAGATTTTATAATTAAACTAAAAAAATTCTAATTATCTTTTTTTTTAATTTTAAATATTATTTACTATCTTATTGAAAAAGTGAATAATAATAATCACTTACATAATTAAAATAGATCATCCCAATATATACATGACACTACATATATCAAGAATTATTATATATGATAAATTATTTCTTTATTTTTCTAAAGATAATTTATATGTAAATTAACTAATTTTTATAACATACGATCTATTGCATAATTTTTCTCCTTTTAATATGGATAAATTGATAAATTTAATATATAAAATATAATTTATATTATTTAACATATGAAATAAGTAACTTAAGCCATTATCTAAATCAATAAATATAATAGTATAAATACTTACATATTTATTAATATTAAAAAAATATACAAATAAGATAAACATAATTTTTTTGGTAGAAAAACAATAATAAAGGTTATTAATGAAGTTAATTACATAATAAAAAATTATGAATAATTTTTTAAATAATAATAAAAAATAAGATCACTATTTTCACATACTACAAAATTTATAAAAAGATTTAGACAATAAATTAATCTTGAATAAATTATACATTAGTTATATATATATATTAGGGTAAAAAACAGAAATAAGCCAAGGGAAAAAATAATTTACGTGAATAAGCCAAAACGAAAACTGCTTCATGAATCCACCAATGCACGTTTATATGTAGTTTGAACCAGCTTGGTTCGAACTTCATTTCTATATAATTCGAACCAGCTTGGTTCGAATTACACACAAACACATGCACACACTAATTCAAACCAGCTTGGTTCGAATTACACACAGTAATTCATGGTATAATTCAAATTATGCTGTTAAAAATTTAATAATTTATTAAAAAAATTTTATTAAAAAATTTATTAAAAAATTAATAATTTAAAAATTAAAAAATATATATTTTATTTCATACGTTGAAAAAAGCTAACAAAATATTTAATTACGAGACTTTTTTAAAATATTAATGAGTTATCGATTCGAATTCCATACAATACTTTTCTGTCTATTTTTAATAGCTCATGAATATTTTTTAATAAATTTTTTTAAATTATACTACAAAAAATATTTTATCCTATGCAAAACAATTTAAAAAAATGGCTTAAAAAATGTTAGGAGTACTATAAAAATTTGTAATGTTATAATAACTTAGGTAAATACATGCATGTACTCAAATTTTAATTAAAATATTCTAGATAGTCAATAATAATTTAGAAATGAAAGAAAATATTTTATTCCATACAAAATAATTAAAAAATATATTTTATTATATACAAAATAATTTTAAAAAATGGCTTAAAAGATGTTATAAGTACTATAAAAGTTTGTAATATTCTAGTGATTTAGGTAAAAATATGATAAAAATATTTTTTCTTTAATTTATAAATTATTAGTGACTATGTAGAGTATTTCTTTAATGTCCTAAGTCATTAGGACATTATAAATTTTTATAGTAGTTCTAACATTTTTTAAGCCATTTTTTAAAATTATTTTACATAGAATAAAATATTTTTTTGTGGTATAATTTAAATAAATTTATTAAAAATATTCATGAGCTATCAAGAATGGGCAGAAGAGTATTGTATAGAATTCGAATTGCTCACCATATAATTTGAATCAGAGTGATTCGAACTTCCCTATGCGTAATTCGAATCATGTAATATCTCACCATATAATTTAAATAATTTTATTAAAAAATTATCATGAATATTACAAACTTAAAGAAAAAATACTTTTATCATATTTTTACTTAAATCACTACAATATTATCTCACCATATAATTTAATTATCTCTACATAATCAATAATAATTTAGAAATTAAAGAAAAAATATTTTTATCATCTTTTTACCTAAATCACTAGAATATTACAAACTTTTATAGTACTCATAACATCTTTTAAGCCATTTTTTAAAATTATTTTGTATAGAATAAAATATATTTTTAATTATTTTGTATGGAATAAAATATTTTCTTTCATTTCTAAATTATTATTGACTATCTAGAATATTTTATTTAAAATTTGAGTACATGCATGTATTTACCTAAGTTATTATAACATTACAAATTTTTATAGTACTCCTAACATTTTTTAAGCCATTTTTTTAAAATTGTTTTGCATAGGATAAAATATTTTTTGTAGTATAATTTAAAAAAAAATTATTAAAAAAATTTATTAAAAAATATTCATGAGCTATTAAAAATTGACAGAAAAGTATTGTATGGAATTCGAATTGATAGCTCATTAATATTTTAAAGAAGTCTCGTAATTAAATATTTTGTTAGCTTTTTTTTAACGTATGAAATAAAATATATATTTTTTTAATTTTTAAATTATTAATTTTTTAATAAATTTTTTAATAATTTTTTTTATAAATTATTAATTTTTTAACAGCATAATTCGAATTATACAATGAATTACTGTGTGTGTAATTCGAACCAAGCTAGTTCGAATTAGTGTGTGCATGTGTTTGTGTATAATTCGAACCAAGCTGGTTCGAATTATGTAGAAATGGAGTTCGAACCAAGCTGGTTCGAACTACATATAAACGTGCATTGGTGGATTTATGAAGCAGTTGTTTTGGCTTATTCACGTAAATTATTTTCTCCCTTGACTTATTTCTGTTTTTTGCCCTATATATTAAGTTATAATTAATTTTTAACTCAATTTTTGGTAATTAAAATTTAAATGATTGAAATTATTAAATGCTGAATATTTTGCAGTTAAGTAATTTTGTTTTTGTTATTAAAATTTTAAAAAAGATGAGTTGTTAATTAATTCTGAATTTAAATTTAAATTTGTATAAGAAAATATTTTGAATTTTTTTTCACTAACCAGAATTAATTTTAAAATAAAAAAATATTGTATACATCATATTATAAAATAATATAGTCATTCATTTTTTCTTTAATGAAAATTATTGTCAAATAAAATAATATACAAATAGAGAAAAAATATATTCCAATCTAGGAATAATAATTCATTTTTCAATAGAATAAATTATATATTGAATAACAAAAGTTATTATAGTTTCTTTTTACACAAATTAATATACTCAACTACAGTGTTTTGGTAATATTACCAAAAGATATTAATCAATCTAATAGCTTTTGTAATGACATAAGTTTATAAGTTTAGAAGTTTGAAAATCATGTCATAAAATATAAAATTTTAACCGGTAATAACGTTGATCATATTGTTTGACTTCCTAAATGAATATGATACGAGTAAATAAAACTGTCACAATCAAATTTTAACAAAGGCAATCTCCATAAGTATTGCTATCATCAATGAGAATTGTTTTACTTTCAAGACAAATACTATTTTTTTTCACTGTATTTTCCAACTTGGCAGGTCGAGAACTAATCCTCCACGAATTGAAGCTCCATTAATTAAGGGTCTGCCACTAGCCAATGAGTTATTACATACACAAGGCAGGATTCAAAACGCTAATACTTACTTAGATAGACGAGTGAGATGACCACTCAATCAATCCAAATCAGTTAAAACAAATACTAATTATTTTAAATATTTTTAACATTAAAAATAATTACACTTTAATTTTAATTATAACTTTATAAAATAGTTATAGTAATAATTATTATATATATTTTTTTGTTTAATCTCTTTTAATAAAAAAATTATATATTTTTATTAATTATCTCGTACATCATACGGAAACATACACTAATTTTTCTATTATAACCAAAAGTAGAGTGCAAACCCTCAATCAACACGTGATTAAGAAGGGATGAGATCTTTCTACTCAACTACTACAGTCAAATTTCTTCCCCATTATTTGTAGCAAGACATAGACTAACAAATTAAACAAATCAACCGCATAAATTATTAACTCATAATTTACATTGACCTTGGAAGTCAAGTTCATACCTGAAGCATGAATGAAAAATTAGGTATCAAGTAGAAGTACCACGTATATATGTTGAAGCTCAATCACACATTAAACTAAAAAATGTATGCATTCTACTTTTTACCCACATCTATCTATATTAAAAAGTAACAACACTCTTCATCACCAACACCATCACCATCACCAGCTATATAAATTTCAGACTCTTCAATTATCTATCCCATCAATCTTCAGTCATCGCCATATTCATTACCAATAAAACATGGCTTTCAATTTCAACAATAACCTTCTGGTAATCCTCATTGGTTTTGTACTAGTTCTCTTCCACAGCAACAACATCAAATTTACCTATGCAACAAGCAGATTAGTATTATTAGATGAAAACAATAATAAGCCAGAAAAATTTTCTTCACTTCCTCAACAACCCATTTTCCCAATTGCACCACTTCAACAAAACACACCTTCATTTATGCTCCCAACATTGCCATCTTTGCCACAACAACCAATCGGTAACAATAACATCAACAATGGTTTCATGAACACACCAACTTTTTCACTTCCAACATTGCCACCTCTACCCAAATTGCCTCCTTTACCTTCTCTTCCAATTATGCCCTTTCCTACTTTACCATCTAATAATGCCATTCCTTCATTTCCTTCTTCTGTTGCACCTCCAAGACCTTCCCCTCTTGGCTTACATCATCATGGAGGAGAAGATGATACAAATTAAATTTCACCCGTGAACACTCAACAATTAACAAAATAAACTTTTTAGAGTTTACTTCATATATTGATACGTTTATATATAAACTAATATTTGTTTAGATACGTCAAACGTACTAAAATGCTAAAGAAATAGATTAAACACAAACAACTTGAAGGGAGTATTTTATGTTGCGTTCGATCTAATTAGAACTTTCTCGCCATATTTTTTGTGACAGTTAGTATATTAAGGACGGAGATATTGTTTGCATTATTCATGTTGTAACTGTATTTCCTATGTATTCTGTGATTAATAAAAACCAATTTTATTCATAGCTTTTGTTGCTTTCAGAAATATACAAAGTTCTGAAAATCGATCAAGTTATGGAATTAGTAGAATTAGTAGTTTAAAAGATTCAAAAAATTTAATCGAGATTTGATTCGAATCAAATTATATATAATAAAATAATATTTATTTATAAAATATATAATTTTTTTAATTCATTATATTTTAAATTGGTTAATCGTTGAAAAATTGTATCGATTCGACTAAATTAATTTAATAATTGATTCTTAGTTAATCGGATCTAACTAACCAATTTGATCCGATTTTCATAACCATAATAATATATATCAAATATGATATGATTTTTTTCTTCGCAATTCGAGTATATCCATTATTGTTGGTAAGTGGTAACTAATCTTTTGAAATGTTAATTTCAAAATTTTTTCTTTGGCTTTGCTAGATAACTAACTAAAGTACTAGCCAACTTTTAAAAAAAAGGATTTTAAATAATAGGATTAGCGCTACCAAATTAGGATTAGCGAAATGTAATCTTTCACTGACTATCATTACGCGTAATCGCTTCATCAACGTGAAACCCCCTCTCATCATGTCGTCGGCCCGTACCTCATTTTCAACCATTCGTCGCGCTACCGTTGTGCCCTCCGCCACTACTCCTCTGTGTATCGTGTCGGGCCGACCTGCATTGAACAAAAGAAACATCTCAAGTTTAAGAAAAGAAAACATTTCAAGTTTAACAAAAGAAACATCCCAAGTTTACTAATAAAAGCATTCTAAATTTTACAAAAAAATATGCGAAGTCAAACAAAAAAAAAACACCCTCAGTTTAATAAAAAAAACATCCGAATTTTATCAAAAGAAATATCCCACAATTACCTTCGAATGTATTCGTTGCAATCGGCGGCGAGGGAGTTCTTTGTTGACCTTTCACGACAATCGACTCACAAAAGAGGGGCCGACTTAGGGCAGATGGAGGGCGTTGGGCGCGATGTAGCGACGAACTACTAGAAAGAGACGCAGTTGTTAACGCGGTTATTGATGCGAGTAGGCGTGGTTGTTGACGTCATCTTCGACGAGGAGGAGACGCTGTCAGTTGCTTCATTGGGAGAACGGTCGTGACTGGGTCGAGGGCAGGCAGTCGAGTTACACGGGACAGCAGCGACACATGGGACTCCCTTTGGGGGGCTGTGGTCATTGTCGCTGGTGAGATGACACGCAACCTTGCTGTTGTGGCGGAAGAGTTATTGGCCCCGATTGGGAGGCGGCGGCGCAACCGCGTGAACTAGAACAGCAGCGTGAGTCAGAGTGGAAGCGAAAGGAGAATGAGTATGCGGTTGTTTTTGAATTTTATTGTGTGTGAAAGTGAAAAGTAAAACTAAGATTAAGTTGGGGTAAGGATGTAGGATGATTTTTTTTTAATCCCACTAGGGAGACAATGAGGAATCTTGACAATGTGTACAATGGACTAGTTATTTAGTCCAATAGGGATAAATAATAAAAACTACTCTACAGATTATCTAAATTAAAAAACTCTCATTCAATTATTTCACAAAGCGATTACGTCGTCAGAAGAAGAAGTGAAAAATAACTACCCGGCCCATCGTGGTTCGGTTAACACCGGAACAAACTTCACAAACAACCGAAACAGAATTGAAGCACATTGTTTTCGGGATTGCCGCATCATCGAACTTGTGGGAACAAAGAAAAGAATACATCAAGGTATGGTGGAGACCAAAAGAAATTAGAGGTGTTGTTTGGTTGGATCAGAAAGTAACAACAACAAAAAACGAAGGGTTACCGGAGGTTAGAATATCCTTTAGATTAGTGTCAAGATGAACAACATCAACGAGGAGGAGAGGAGTGGAGACAAAGAATAAAGATGAACATTTGTGGGTTAGGATTTTATAAGTGAGAATTGGATCAATTTGGGTGTTTTAATTAAATTTGGGATACCAATTTGAGTTGAACTCATTGTGTATCTACATCAGTGTGCAGTTAAATGCCAACTTGGCACTTAACTGTACATCTCAGCGCTATTAAAACGTCTGGTAACTTTTGGACTAATGAAGATTCACAATTTTGAGAATGAAAGACTTATTTGATCATTTTAAAAAATAAAAAACTAATTTAAAACGAGTTAAAAATTTCAAAACCATTTCACACCTTACCTCAAAAAAAATTGGTATGTGTTGTCCCAACTCCGAATGGTCTGTCACTCTAAAGCCATTGGGTCTGCCCCAAATAACCCTAAGTGCAGCCTCCATATTCTCGACAAAGAAGGTGGTGTCAGCCAGGAGGCTTCCAATCAAACTTTGTTCACAATTCTCCACCCCTACCCGCAGATCCTTATAATTAAATGTTACTTCTTCATCCTCGTCAGCCACACGTCTATCCCTCCTCCTTCTTCTACCACTGTCCTAATCTACCATGCAGAGGCCACGTTACTATTGAAAAAAAAAAAAAAAAAAACTCATGTAGATTCCTAGAAGCATTATATGCTTCAAGGGAAATTCTTATTTTTATGTAAAAATTCTATTAGAGTACATTATGAAATTCTCCAGGTAATAATAGTTAATATAATTAGATTTAATTATTCTCTCGATCCTAAAGTTTTATTAAATTTTTAATTAAATTTTTATACTTTTTTTTTTTCAGTTAATTTCTTATACTATATCAGATTTTGTAACTAAGTTTTTACCGTGACAAAAATATTAGAATTAACGAAATACAACAAACAACAACAAAGTCTTGTCCCACTAGGTGGGGTTGGCAACATGAATCAAACGACACCATTGAGATCTATCATGTATCATGTCTGCAGAGAGATTGTTTACATATAGAACTCATTTGACCATCTCATTGATGGTTTTCTTAGGTTTTCCTCTGCCTTTCATCCCTTGTCCATCTTCCATCTCATCCACCTTTCTGATTGGGTGTTCTGTCGATTTTCTTCTCACATGTCCAAACCACTTGAGATGCAATTCTACCATCTTTTTCCACAATGGGTGCTACTCCAACTCTCTCCCTTATATCTTCGTTTCTTATTTTATCCAATCGCATATGATCACTCATCCATCTCAACATCTTCAAAATTAACAGAATATTCTGTTAAATTATACAAAATATTCAGTCAAGTGTTAGGCATATTCATTTTGTCTAATGAAATATTTCGTTAATTTCAACGTTTTTGTCACGATAAGGACTTATTTACAAAATCTGATATGGTATAGGAACTCAATCAAAAAAATATAGGAACCTAATTGAAAATTCAGTAAAACTATAAACACCGGCAGAATGATTAAACCATATAATTAAAAGATAAAAAAACTAAAATAATATAATGTGATGTTTCAATAATAAAGTTAATTTAAATATGTTTTATAAAAAAAAATTGGACACTATCATCTAATCAAATTTGTTGTAAGTCAATTTTTTCACTTACAATTTAAGCAATTGTTTACAAATTTAAATTTGGCCGATTAATAATAATAAACAAAGTATACATTAATTAAAATTTTAATTAATTATATTTTAATTTGTTGTTTTATTTTGGGATTCAACCCTTTAAAATGTAAAAGGAAAAAAGATACATTAAAGAAAAAATTTTAATTATAATTAAAGAGTGTTTTATATTAATTATTGTTTATATAATTAGTATTATATAATAGAATAATATATAAATAATCAATCATGTTATATAGAATTTAAAAAACAGCCACTAAAATTTATATTGAAACATATATTTAAAAATTTGAATGGTTTGTTATAATATATTTAATTATTTTGTTATAAAAAAGTTAATTATTTTAATAATTATTAAATAGATAATTTAGACATAGCTGAAGTAAAATTATTTTAAAGATTGGCAAATTTAGCTACAGCAAAGTATTTTTTTAGTCTAACAAGGAATTACGGTGACTGAAATCCTAAGATAAGATTTATGAAATTCTTAAAAAGAATTTTTATAATAAATTTTTGTACTCCTAGTAATCTTTATTTATCTTTTTTTAATGTCTTTTTTCTTTAACAGAAAAAATTATGTGTTAGCTAATTTGATAACTAGATTTCTATATTATTATATAGTAAGTGTGCACAACAAACTTTCGGTAAAAAATTAAGAGGTATAGTACTAAATTGATCCCTTACGTTTGAGCGTAATCCTGTTTTGGTCTTTAAGATTTAAAGTATCTTATTTAAATTAAAAAAAAATTCATTTAGCTTCAATATAATCCCACTATAAGGTCAAAGTTAAATAATTAACGGAATGTCTTCTATGATAACAATACAAGAACAAAATCGATAATCTAAAAAACAAATACAAGTTCTAGAGGCACAAAATTAATCATGGATGTATCAATATATTTATTTATCATTTTTCTTACAATTTAAATAAAATATTTTTTATAGAATTAAGAAAAATGATAAATAAATGTATTGATACATTCATAATTAATTTTGTGTTTTTGGAACTTGTACTTGTTTTTCAAATTATCGATTTTGTTCTTGTACTTGTGACTGTTACATAATAGCAGCATCATCTTCATTCTTCAACCTTTCGACGGATGATTAGATCCAATTTGTGATCCACCCAATGAAAAACGGGTCAACAGTCATATCTCCTTCATTTGGCCATGATTTTTCATGTTCTTGGTGACTCTGGATTTGTCTCTGAACACTTTACAAAACTCATATACTATTCAAATATATATCGACTAAAAAATTTTTAATTTTTCTAAGCAAGAATAACAAAATACGGGTTCCACCATTGAAGCTTGATGCAAGCTTTCATTGTAATAAAAGTTAAACAAATATTTTAGAATGAAATAATTTCTCCAACAAATTCATTCTACCTACATCCAAATAAACAAAGTCTCTGCTTAAACAAAACAAGGGAAGCAAAAATGCAATCAAACAAAGATGAAGAGTGAGCAACGACATGGGAATCGACGTCCAAATGGGTTAGAGTTGTTATGTTTATTTCTCTTACTAGAATAAAATTTTTCAGTTTTAGAAAATAATTAAAATAACTAAATACATAATTTCACATTAGTTGTTTTTTAATTTAATTTTTAATTTATTGGTTAAAGTATTTTTTACCCTTTACTGTAGGTTGAAAAAGAGAGCATAATTGCTGGTGCACCATAAACTAGCAAGGAGGCATAGTGCCACCAATTTGTGAATGGCACCACAGAATTCATGACAAGTTTTGTTTGAGTTTGTATGGTGACAATTAGAACATTGGTTACACAAGATACATTACAAAGAGTTATAGTAATTGGATTAGCAATACCAGAAAAAAACAAATTATAATCAAATTTACCGATAGATTTTGGTTTGTTTATTAACGAATTTTTGTTTATAGACAAATTGATCAGCGGATTATATCTGTCAGTAAAAGTCTCGTTGAAAATAATTTATTGACAAATTATTTTGTGAGTAATTTACCGTTTTTTTTTTTTTGTTATTGATAAATTTTTCTTTGATTTGTCCAAAGATTTGGCCAAAATCATCCAGATTTTTGACGGATTTTTCTTCAGTAACGAGCGATAAATTTTCCATTAGTAATTATTGTCAAATTTTCTATTGATAATTTGTTCCGAAGAAACGTTGGTATCTATCAGTAAACAACACAAAGTCCATTAGCAAGATACAACAAGATTCTTTTTCCAATCACAAAATAAACATGTTTCATGCTTAAATTAGAATATATTCATAGTATTTCAAAAAAACAAACAAGTTAATCATGTTATCAAACTAAAAGAGAAAAATACTAAAAACTAACAAGTCAATTCAAAATGTAAAAATAAGTATACTGAAAACATATCATTTTCATCATCATCATAGTCCTCATTCGAAGAGGATGAGATAGTAGAATATTATTGGAACTACTTAATGCCGCATTAACCTGAGTTTGTTCTTGAAGTTGCGAAAAGCAGTAGAGGAAAGAGGCTTGCTTGGTGAGGGCATCTGTGACTTGAGAATGTGAGGGAACATGAACCACAAAGAGCTGTTTCTTGTTGACCCTGTCTCGAACAAAATGTTTTATTCGACTATGAAGTACTAGATTAGCTGCTAAGATAACAAACCGAGGTTGTCACGAAAGATAGTTGGTGGAATTGTGGGTGGTAATTTGAGTTCAGTGAGAAAGGTAGTTAACCACACAGTTTCAGCAGCAACATCTGCCAAACATCAAAATTTTGCCTCTGTGGATGATCTAGACACTCTTTTGTTTGCGACTTGACCAAAGGATTGGATTACATCCAAAATATAAGCAGTACCCACTAGTAGATCTCCGACCTTCCAAAATCACTTGTCCAATCTGAATCTGCAAAAGCTAAGATTCAAAAATCAGAACTCTTTGTAAAATGAAGACCATGAGTAATACAGCCTGATAAGTATCTAAGAATACGTTTTAGAGCAAGCCAATGAGATTGAAGAGGATTTTGTAGAAACTGACTAACTCTACTAATTGCATATGCTATCTCTGGATGGGTGAGAACAGCATATTGAAGTCCATCAACCAAGGATCTATAGAAAGGTTGGGTTATCAAAATAATCAGTACCTTGTTAATTTCAAAGTGCTAACCATAGGAGTAGGGACAGGGTTGGAGTTTAACATTCCTGCTCTCTCAAGTAAGTCCCTAACATACTTAGATTGAGTGATGTGAATATCATGATCAGATAAGATATTAAATTCTAAGCCTAAGAAGAAATTAACACTGCCTAGATCTTTTAATGCAAAAAAAAAGACTTTATATCAGCAATGAGAGTGCAGATTGTAGAATCATTATCACATGTAATGAGAATATCATCAACATATGCTAAGATATAGATTGTAGAGTATGAATTAAACCTTATGAATAAAGAGGGATCAGATTTGGTGCTTGAAAAACCAAATTAATGTATGCAAAGTTGAACATAGCTTATTATACCAAGCTCTTGGAGCTTGCTTTAAACCATAGATAGCTTTATTTAGTTTGCATACAAGAGAAGAATCATGAGTAATAAAACTAGATGGTTGATGCATAGAAACAGTTTCATGTAAGTCACCATTTAAAAAAGTATTATTAAAATAAAATTGCCTTAATGGCCAGCCTTTGGATAAAGCAATTGACACAATGGTTCGAATGGTGGCTGGTTTAATCATTGGACTAAAAATTTGTGCATAATCAACACCGTCTTGTTGATGACAACCTTTTGCCACCAATTGAGCTTTATACTTAACAATAGAGTTATCTGGAGCTCTTTTAATGGCAGAAATCCAACAACTGCCAATAACAGTAGCATTGGGAGGAGGATGAACTAATGACCATGTTTTATGTTTCATAAGAGATGCATATTCCTCTTTCATTGCTTGAAGCCAGTGAGGAGAGGTAAGTGCCTATTTAATGTTTCTGGGAGGATTTTGAACAAGATCCAAGTATGAGGAAATGACATTAAAAGCTTTTGGTTTTGAAATTCCAGACTTAAGGCGTGTTATCATAGGATGTATGTTAGATGATGCTGATGTAGAAGTAAGGGGTGGTAAATGAGTTGCAGTCCCAGAAATTGGAATTGTGTCAAATGCAATTTGATGAGATGATGAAAAATTAGTATGATGTGATGAATGATTAATAGTGGAAATAAAGGGTAACGCAGATAAAATATGATTATTGGAAGAATGAGCATGAGCAGAATTAACTGAGTCAGTAGAAGAAATAGGAGTTACCTGAGGAATTTGAGGAATGAAAGATGTACTCACTGATGATGCTGTAGAGCAATTAGTATTTAAAGAAGGAAACATACTAGATTCATCAAAAAGTACATTTCTTGCAATATACACTTTTCCAGTAGCATTTAGGCACTTGAAGCCTTTGGGCTGTGGAGCATAGCCAAGGAAAATACACTTTTCAGATCGAAAATCTAGTTTATTAGAGTTATAAGGTCTAGTATGAGGAAAGCACGCACAACCAAAAGTTCTAGGCATAGTATAATCAGGTTTAACAGTGTTTAGCATTTCAAAAGGTGAGTTCATGTTCAATGTAGGAGTTGGTAATCTATTAATTAAAAATGTGGCAGTGAGGAAGGTATCTTCCCAAAATTGTTTAGGTAAATCAGCAGTAGCAAGTAAAGCAAGGCCAGTTTTAGTTATATGGCGATGTTTTCTTTAAACTACACCCTGCTGTTGGTGTGTATAAGGGCATGAATGCCTGTGACTAATGCTATGGAGATGCAAAAATTCTTTAATAGCAGTAGAAGTAAATTCTTTAGCATTATCTATTTGTATACGCTTGAGTTTACAACCAGTTATAGTTTCCATGAGATTCTTATATTGCATTAAGATTTGCAAGAACTGAGATTTAGAGTAAAGTAAATATAGACAAGTATACCTTGTGTCAGCATCAACTATACTAAGATAATATTTAAATCCTGATCTAGAGGGTCCCAAAATGTCAAGAAAGACTAACTCAAGGGGTGCAGAATATGTAGTAGTAGAATCTGTGAAGGGAAGAGTATGCATTTTGGCAAGACAACAAGATTCACACAATGTCTTTAGAACATTTTTAACTATGGTAACAGACGGGTGGCCTAATCTGAGATGCCACAATCGCAAATTAGCACTTAAAGCAAAAATGAAAGCACTTGGTGTAACATGTGGATTGGAGACAGCAGTTCTCAAAGAATCAAACACATATAAGCCTTGTTTAAGCAAGCCTTGAAGAAGTACCTTTTTGCTGATCGGAGACTTTACAAAACAATGAAAGGGGTGAAACTTAAAAAAGACATTATTATCAATGCAGAATTTAGAAACACTAATAAGGTTCTTAGCAATTGTTGGAACATGCAAAAGATTCTTTAAGGAAAAAGTGTTGTGAGTAATAGGGTCAGATAAGAGAGAGTTACCAGAACTGGAAATTGGAATGCCTGATACATTAGCAACATATAATTGATCAGAATTGGGATAATCGACAGTAGAAATTAAATTGGATGCATCGTGTGTAAGATGATGTGAAGCACCGGAATCAGGGTATCAAGAGGAATCTGAGATGCAAGAAGGTGTAGCAAGGTAGGTTCTTGGTAAGGGTTGGTGTAAAGATGAACGAGGAGGAGGTGGAATAGAACTCTGAATTGATGGGGTAAAAGTATTGCTAGTTGAAGGTGGACCTTGATAATTCTGATCATATAGAAAAAAGCATTGAAGAACTGTGTGTCCCATTCTATGACATAATTGGCATTGTGGTCGAGAGTTTAATTGCCAAGCATTGCGACCACCACGGCCAAACCTTCCACCTCTTCCTCTTCTGCCACCAAACCCACCTCTATTCTGAAAAGATTGCTGCTGAAAAGGGGTTTGAGCATAATTTGCTTGAGTAAAGCCAAGATTTGGATTCTTGTATTATTTGTCTAGCATTTCTTCATGTGAAATTAGAACAGCTTCAACTTCACCAATAGTAGAGATTTCGGGTTTAGCTCTTACAATGGTAATAACAGAAGAAAACTCTTCTAGAAGTCCTTCACATATGGCATCAATGTGATCTTTTGTAGAAATTGTGTGTCCAACGGCGGAAAGAGAATCTACTAATCGCTTGACTTTCTTCAAGTAATCAGTGATTGAAAGATTTCGTTTCTTGACATTCTTCGGCTGGGTCTTGTATTGACGAAGTTGGTTTTGGTGGATGAAACAAAATATTGTTGTAAGCGATCCCAAATCTGATAAGCGTACAAACAATGTACCATTTTGCTCTTAAAATCAGCATCCATTAAGCAAAGTAACCAGGTGCACAAGTTGTAGTCTTGAAGGGTCCATTCTTCATACTGGGCTGAAGTTTTTCCAGCCGCTTTATCAGCATCATTAGCAAATTCTGGAGGAGCCTTCTCAAGAAGATGTTGCTGCAGATTCTGGCTGTGGATTGTAGACAAAAGCTAATTGTTGCCAAGTGAAAAAGTTGTCTTCATTGAGTTTGTCTGGAATCGGATAGAGTAGTGATTTTTGGATTTGATTGGAAGCAATGAGGGCCATGAGTTAGAAAAGAAAAAGAAAGGCTCTGGATACCATGTGAGAATTAGGCAGAGAATCAAAAGGGTCTCAATAATGGTTTGTTAGTGAGTTATATATACAACACAGCCCTAAACTACACAATCAAGAGTGATTCAAAAATTGGTAAATTAGGTTATAAGTTATAACAGAAGAAACCAATTCTGTTTTAGCCGTACTAGTACTACTACTGTCTACACCTCATAATAGCTAGCATAAATCTCATTTCATTCCTTTTGTTTCAGCTTTGTCTTGGCCTTTTCATCCATACGTTCATTTGTCTGCTGAATAACACACTGATTAGTGAATTTACCAAAACTATAATCCATAGCATAATTAGTCAATTAGTGAATTTTACGAGCTTTCTAATTAATTCATAGCATTTCCTGGTGATTAGTGAATTTACTAAAACTATAATCCATTGGTTGAATTGTGCAAAATATTTAGTTATCAAATAGAAAGACAAGGTTATTGACAAGTGATCAACATACTCAACAGCCAAATGAATATACCTGCATTCTACATGTCCTGGTACACAATATGATGTATTTATCAAACAAAAGAACAAATAAATGGAGATCTTCATCTCTTCTACAAATAGAAATAGGTTATAATAATAATATTTATTTATTTTAAAAAGCTATTAGTCTATTAGATGTTTATGTCAGATCGTTTTCATCAAGTGGTGCTTCTTCCCCTTCAGCAGTTCTGCCCTTTAGTGCGCTCACATCGCCTGTTGGGAGTTTCCTTGCAAGCTTAATGATCTGCAGAATATACCATGTCAATAAGAAGTAACAGCATAAGTGAAAACTCTATGCTGTGTAGTATTTAATAAGGTTGATAATCAATGTTCAGCCATAATAGGCAAGCAATTGAAGACTATTGTCAGGACATGAGAAAAACAACTGCACAAGGCATGGGGCTTCCTTAGCCTGCGTTTGTTTACAAATCCAGAACACTGAGACATAGACACAAATACACATTGTATTTGGCAAATAAGACATGAACAGAGACATTATATCCGGAGACACTGAATTAGTATATTGTGTCAGGAAGGACACAAATACAGAGACACTGAACGGAGATGCAACTTATTTTTTTTCTTTTTTATTGTCACTATCAATTTTTTATAATTATATTTTTTATCATTCTATTTTTCTTTCTAAATTTTATGTGAAGAAAAAATTAAAGGTAAATTGAACTTTTATTATTTGTTCTATTTTATATTCAGTTTATTACCAAACAAAATATAAAAACACTAATTTTTGTGTCTCTGTCTTTTGTGTCTTATTCTCAGTGTTCTGTCTTATTCTATTCTCAAAACCAAATACAGCTTTACTGCACAAGGATCATAAGGTTTGTGGAATACTGAAATTTAATTCTCATGACAGGTCATTGCCAAAAATCATAGTTTAGTTGACTAAGCTTTTAGGCAAGCTGAAGCACATTAACTGAATATGTTCAAAGCATCTAAGATGAGATTCTACCAGATTGATTCTACATGATTGATGCTACCCCAACTATCCCTAATGTCTTCATTCTTAATTCTATTTAATCTAATGTGTTCACTAATCCATCGAAGCATTATCATATCCACCCTATTTAATCTCATAAAACATTGCTGGTCTAATAACTGTTCAATAAAATTTACTCATTTATGGTACTTTTATATCGTAGATAAAGATTCAGACACCTCCATTTTGACCACAATTCAATCCCATAATTCACATATCCATATATCTCCCTATCAATTTGGATAATGGAATCACGGCACTTAAATAACTTAACTTGTTGTAACCTCACATTATAAAAACATATCTTAGATACGAAAATGCAAAATGAACATCTACAGCACCCAAATAAGGGAGTTCCATGTCCTCAAGAGATCAGGAATGTTTTATGATTTGTTTTAAATATGAAAACCATATGTACCAACTTCAAACAATTTAAAAAGTTGGAAAAGTTGGCTCATGACAACTAAATCACCTACCACATGGTCAAGATGTGAAATAGTGCTCGACTGAGCAACACGTTTGATTTCTTCAACATCTCCATCTGTGTAAGCAGCAAGAAGCTTGCTAGCACAACGGTTCTGGTCGCTGCTGAGGAAAGCATCAACCCTAGAGATGCCAAAAGCATTTATACCAGAAATTCATCAATTGAAATAATTAACTCAAATGAAGCACAAGATAAATTACCGAGAAGAGTCAATCCTAAAAACAACAAAAAGTTATGCACACACGCTAAGATGGTATGGAGCAAGAAGAAAATAATGGGAAATATATGAGCAAAGCTAATGACAACACCACTACCATCAATGACAATATCATTTTCATTTTGCTATAATGATCCTATCATCCATATATAATGTTGATTTTCGCAGGCAAATCTCAGAATAAGGAGGAGGAGGCTGAAACTCACTGGGAACAGTCATTGTAGCACTTCTCTGCTTGCTTAAAGTCATGAGCATAAAGGTAGATAATAACCGCACTAAGATATGCCTGCATTTATGAGAAGGTATGTAAGAGAGAGCATTTCTCATATGAACATGAAATATACGAAAAGCTTTCCTCCACTTGCAATATGAAGAAACCAATTATGCAGCAACTATGCACCAATAGTGGAAATGTGAAGTTGTCAACAGTTTGGGAACTTGGATAAAAATAATTCTCAGTCAAGAACATTCAAATATGACTGGTTCACTATTTACAGCCTGCAACCTTCTTGAAAGCTCTTAGGTGCTTAACCCTGCTACTAAAAAAATTTCATTGGCTTCAATATACATAATAAGGATGAAGAACACTGCTGGCTAATCGAAAATCAGGTACACGAGAAATTCAACACGGAATGTTGTTCAGGAGGGCATAGAAAATAGGCATAACATCACAAATTCTGTGATAGTGTGCAATTGTGTCAGGAATAGGAAGCACACGTTTAGCCTTGGATTATATTTGTAGTAGAATGTATTTGGAAAACACAACCTTAAGATAATGCCGAACTAGGAAGAAGATAAAGCAAAAATCACAGAGGAGAGAAGAGATGGAAAACACACAAAATATCGATAATTAATATACAAAATTTCAGTGCGCTAACATTCCAAACACCAACTTGCTAATAGAATTTAAAATGTAACCTGACTTGAGCTCAGTAAATATTTCGTGAAGATTATAAGTTAATTACCAAATGTACTCTAAGAAGTAAGCCACAGGCAAAGCTGAATCCAGTTTTCCAAACAGGTAAATCCGCTAAATGCACAAGGCCAATACTCTTAACAAACCAAATATATAGCTCTCACAGTCTTTAAAATTTATCACATATTTACAAACTACCACCATATTCCCAGAAGGGAGATCAAGAAAACAATCCCCTTTTCAAACACCTAGTCACTGGAGTTTATTTTAAATACAGAATCCAAAACTAAAATACTTCAAACCTTGCATTGGCTATTGATAGCATTAGACTTCTCAGCTGCCAAGCCCAATTTCAACATGAGAGATGCGGCGTCTGTATATCTGTTTATCATAAATGGTACCCAACATACACATGTTAAGATGCAAAGAATGAAAATGTTTTTAACATTCTAGAAACAAAATCAAGGATCCAGTAGCAGCAGTTCTTGCCAAACAAGTTGGCACAGATGTAATAGGACCAAGAATTCATAAACTTAGGAGAGAAACCGACAGAGAACAAATTAAGAATTGTTGTGTCTGGTTTCTATGCCAGATCACTGTCCCACTATTGGATAAAAAAATGCTAGGTCCCTTCATATGTTTCCAGAGGCAGATGTGTCTGATGTAGCAAAATAAATTGTGGGTTTTTCTTTCTCTTTCTTTTCCCTTTTGTTTTTCCGGGGTGGAGGGACCTTAATACTTTCTTTCAACACATTTATGTGAATAATGGAATATATGTGAAGTCATAAGTGTCATTTTACTTGCACCATCCCATGCAATTTCTAAGGTGCAGACGCAAGCAACTTCGCGTAACCTGTCATCTTTTTCAAACCATGTAGTTTAAATTTATCACGAATACTTGCTTACTTGCCTATACATTGCTCAGATTATTTTATTTAATACCTATATTTCTCTTTCCTGAATCTACGATAAATCCCTTCAAGCCTCCAATTCTAAATTTTGCAGTGTTGGACACAACACCAAAACAATTACCAAGATGGTTCTTAATCATCATCTCATTCGCAGGAAATCACATGAACCTCCAATTCATCTGACTTCTAATCCCTAAGTTTCAAGGATTAAATTACATACTTTGTTCTCTGCCCTATTCATTTTGGCTATCACGACTCATCCTCGTCTATGCTACATGACACTCAACAAGCTGAACATACAGTAGGAACAGGCACAAAATTATAAAGAATGATAAAAAAAATCTGCAAAAAAGAATGCTGCAAACTCAATTGTCATATTTGCCTCATGCTATGTCAAATTTGTAAATGTAAATGAATTAGATATTATCTACTCACTTCTCTGTTGTACACTCAGTCAAAATTCGCCTCTCCATCATTGAATGAGATGTTTGATCAAAACATTTAATGGGTCCAATGCCTCATCCAGTGGTGAAAAAGTGTGTCTACTTAGTGTATGAGGCAGAATGAGTACAAAAAATATTTCTCTAAATAAAACCTACGGAAAACCATGAATAGACATCCAACTGAATGCACAAACAAAATAAGTACAGAAAATATTTCTCCAAATAAATAAATAAAACCAATGGAACAACATGAATAGACATCTAAATGGATGCACAGACAAAATATAACACCACTAAAACCTTCACCTAAGTTGAAAATACTAAAGAAAAAAGAGTGGAGAAGATAGGACATAATCTTTATTTTCTAACAGTTTTACAGAACTTACTTCTCAAGTTTTATATAAACATTGGCTGCAGCACGATACAAATCAAATGCCATTTGTTCTCTTTCATCCTCTTCAAGAACTGTACAAGCATCTGTATATAGCTGAATGGCTTCTTCAGGCATGGTATCTTCCAATGCACTACACAAAGGAAGTTATCATAATAAATTTGGGATAATAATAGAGAGCTACACTACTATATTCCTAATAAATTGTATCAGCTATGTAGATGCAATTAAATAAACTGATTAGTGTTTGTTTCATATAGCATCTATGGTACTACACCTTGACCAATTGAAGTAAAAAGGATGAGCCATCATGATGTAATCAATTGTCATTCTATGCAGATAACTTCTAATTATTCTCGAGTAAAATTCTTATTCCATTGGCAGTGATTATTAAATGAACTGAATACTAGATGCAAACACTTTTTTTATGGAAAGAAACTTTATTAGAGAGGGGGGAAAAAAAGGAAAAACAAAAAATGGTGAGCAGAGACAGCTAAAGTGGGGATAGGATTTCCTTTGTCAGATGAAGGAACAATATAATTCATAAGAGAAGAATGATACAAGAACTCCTCCTTATAAGAACAACAAAACAAACATGTATCAATGAAGAGTAGCTTTCCATATTCCAATATCTCAACATTTCTAAGAGAGAAATGCCTCTAAAAGATCATGAGTTTTCCAACAAATAAAGGCCAAATGCCTAAGCTATCTTTGCTTGTCTAAGTAAGTGCAACAGATATTCTCCAACCATATACTCCCGGGCATATATAGCACAGTGCAACAAGGCTTAGGCCAACTTCCATCTCCCAGAATCATCCAAACTAGTGAATAAGATAAGAGATCTTTTGAAACAGAAAAGGAATATTTATCATAGAATTTTTAAGTGATCAAGATTGCAACAATGTGTCCAAATCACTATCCATTTGAAAACCATCCTTAACCAGCACATCGAACAGTGGATATAAACACAATAGACAATACTGTCCCAAAGCATGCCAGGTCCAAAGAAACCTCTATAAAAGCAAGCATTGAGCTGCAAAGTCCAAATCAAAGCACCAAATATCTCCATAGAAACAACTAACTACAACAAGATTGTCGTCCTTGATTTTACTTGATAAACAAAGACAGAAGCAACTCGATCATAGTGGGTTACCATATACTAGCTTATTGCCAATATTAAACACAGAATGTATTTGGAAATCAAGAGAGAAGAAAAGAAAATCAGTTTACCGGGCTCCCTTGGCAAGGGCGTCGGATGCAGGCTGTGGTCTCCCACACTCAATGTACAATTCAGATGCCCTACGATAGAAATCGGCAACTTCTCTCCAGTTGCTTAGTTCCTTTGCTAACGCAGCAGCAGACTCCATGTGCTTAGCGGCATCCCATGGTCTAGTTCACTTGTCAAGGATAGATATAGAGCGCAACAGTCCAAAACAACAAATCTAACAGAATTTAGAAGAGCAGAGAATTATACCTAGATGAAGAAAATCATAAGCAATAACCAAAAAAAATAGGGATACGAAGAAAGCATCTCTTGTCCTTTTGAAGCTTTCTCATATGCTGTTTTGGCTTTCTCGTAGTCCTTGGCAAGTCTAAATGCATTAGCTACAGCAAAATCGGATATTAGGTTAGTTATGTGTGCTTTCTTTTTTTTTTTTTCTCTCGTAAAATTTGTTTGCACAAACAATCAAATGCTTAGAACACTGTTGAACATTTTACCAGCCTGCTCATAAAGAACTGTAGCACTTCTCCAATCCGCAGTCCACCTTGTGAAACCGAGTTTTGTTCTGAGTCAAAAGAGAAACCGAAGGAAAATTCAAATCTATAATTCATGTAAGGTAAAAGAACCTACCATGTCCTTGTATCTATCTATTGGGAATTAAAAATAACCCATTTTACTTTCAAGTTAAGACCTAATTTTGGAAATTGATTATATCCAACATCACAAGTGAAGATAAACACAACCCCAATGCTAAATTACGATACGAACATTTGTTCAATCCCATCATGAGGAAAATCCAACCAAATTACCAAAGTAACAAAATCAGAATTTGCATCAAAATCTTGATCGTTGTTACGAAGGAACGACTACTTGAATAGTGAGATCGAGTAACAAAGCGAGGAACGATGCAGCTTTATGCGGCTATGTTTATTATTATGAATGAGAGAATAAGTGAGAGAGTAAAATGAGAAGGGAAAGCAGAACGCACAGCTTATCAGCTTTGGTTATCAACTTGTTGGGATCAGAGGTGGACATGGTTTGGTTTGATTGAAGTACTTAGATTGGATGATCGAGTTGTGTCTTCTTTGAGTCTTTTCTCCTCCGATTCAAGTGCTGCGTTCAGCTTCCCAACCATCAAACGACACTCTACTCGTCTTGCTGACCAGTGACCACCGACCGTTCTTGCTGCTGCTTTTCCAACTCCCTAAGTCTCGTTAACAGATTTTGTATTCAACAAATTGGTCTCTTAAGAGTTAAGAAATGAAATTTAAAAATTATTCATGGGCTAAACCACAAAAAAATGCATCCGAAATATTTTTTCGCTGCCAAAACTGTTCCTGAATTTTGTTATTGAAAAAAATATTATGAAATTGTTTAAATATACAATAAAAATATCTAACATTAAATATATATCATCAAAAAAATTTTAAAAATTAAATTTTGATATGATTTTTTATAAACATAATTAAAAAAATAAAATATTTATATTTTTAAAATTTGGTGATTTTTCATCAAGTATATATTTTTTTTATAATTTTTTATCAACAATTAATAATACTTTAAAAAACTAAAAAAAATCTAAAGATTAAATTTTTATTTGATTTTTTTTGTATTTTCTAAATAGTTATCTAAATATTCTTATAAAATTTTGGATCAAATATATAAGCAGTTTGTCTAATATAAAAGTCATTTATCACTTATAAAAAAGAATTATTTTTTGACCTTTTTTTCGCATTTTTAAATATTTAAGAATATTTTTATTGATAACAAAATTTGGGAACTATTTTTTCAATGTCAAAATAATCCGAATTTATTTTTTGTAGTTTACCCTTAATATTTTAATTAAAAAAATACAATCATATTAGGTATACTCTAAAATCAGCCACCACCAGAATAGAATATTATATATAATATATATTAAAAATAAATTTAATTATACATGTCACAAATATATAATAACTTATTTTAGTAGCTAATTTTAGCATGTAAATAGTATTTTTGAAAGAAAAATTATTCTAAAAGAAGGTAAGGGAAAAAAATTAATATCGGTTTAGAAGTTGATATTTTTAAATATATTGTACTTTTTTAATTTTTTAAAATTTGAAAATTATTTGTAAAAAAGAAAGTCGAAGGATCTGATTTGGATATTATAAATTTTTTAATTTGTTATTTGCAAATAGTAAAATTAGAGGATCTAATTTTAATTTAAAAAATATTTTAATATTTTCAATTTTTAAAAACTAAAATCATCGCATCCAATTTTAATTATAATATTTTTTTATTTTTTGGAATTCATCCGATTTCAGTTTTAAAATATTTTAAAATTGTTTACTTTTCTAAAATAAAATTTGAAGAGTGTAATTTGTAATATTTATTTTAAATCATGTGTGCGATCATCGCCGTATACTACCACCAGAAATTTAAAAAAATCGGAGACATAGATTTTTAATTTTCTACTAGTGTATGCTCTCGTCTCCTACACGGGATAATACATAAAATTATATAAAATTTTTTATTAAAATTTAAATAAAAAATATACATAGTAATTATTATTATAAATATTTTATAACTTAAAAATATTAAAAATAATTAATATTTATTTTAATCAATTTAAATTTATTGAATGTTCATCTCATTTATTCGCTTTAAACAAGTATTTAGAGTTCGAATCTCACTTTGTGTGTATCACAATTCATTAGTTAGCGACAGACCCTTAATAAATAGAGCATCAATATGTGGTGAATTAATTCTCGACTTGCCAAGTTAGGAAACCCATAAAAAAAATTGTATTTGTCTTTAAAATAGATTAATTTTTCATTAATAGAAATACTTATGAATTTTTGTCTTTGTTAAAATTTACTTGGGACAATTTTATTTATTACTATCGTATTCATTCTTGAAATCAAAACAATATGATTAACATTGTAACTCGTTAAAATTTCACATTTTATGAAATAATTTTTAAATTTTCAAATTCATAAACTTATGTCATTACAAAAGTTATTAGATCGATTAATATATTTTGGTAATATGGTGTATCAAAACACCATCGTTGAGTATTAGTTAGTGTGAAAAGAAACCGATAACAACTTTTGTTATTCAATATATAATTTATTCTATTGAAAAATAAATTAATATTTTCTAAACTTGTAAATACATTTTCTTCTAATTTTTTACACCATTTTATTTGACAATATTTTGTTGGAATAAATTAATTTCCATAACTCATATCATCCATATTAAATCACCAAAATATATATATATCATAATGCGGAAGCGTACCTGAATTCATAAACATGAATCATACAATCGGAAGAGTTTGAATCTTGTGGTTCTTTCGATCTTCCTCAACCAAAGCCTTCTGTATTCCTAGGTGGTTGAACTGTAACTCTTTTGATGGGGAAAGAGCAACAAAGGCGGCTTTGGTATATTGGGGACCGAAACCCTGTAGGTCTATTTATATTTGAGCATGGCACCCATTAAACCCTTAAGCCCAAATAAAATAATATCTAAAGTCCAAAAGATAATATATCTAAAATCCAAAAAGATAATTATCTAAGGAACAAAAGATAATATCTGGTTTTATTCTCATTTAATTCCAAATCAAAAGTAATAATGACTTATTCAATTTAGCATTTATAACAATAAATGAGATCATCATTATATAAGTCATTTAATTTGAAATAGCATAATTTGTGATTATAATTAATATATGTATTGCCCACAAATAAGTTAGGAAATTAAATAATTTTCTAACAATCTCCCACTTGGCTATACATATATTCTTTCTTGACATAATCACATCTTATAAACTTTATGCGCGCATATGAATGCTATTTCTCTCATT
The DNA here is from genome assembly GCF_059453495.1 of Arachis ipaensis. Classification (NCBI taxonomy): domain Eukaryota; kingdom Viridiplantae; phylum Streptophyta; class Magnoliopsida; order Fabales; family Fabaceae; genus Arachis; species Arachis ipaensis. The sequence goes on from NC_142438.1 coordinate 59,708,947, forward strand.
ACTTTAACAATCTGGTCCGTCTCATACATTAGATATGGAACTACCGCAGCTTTTATCACATTAAATACCATGACTAAACCACGCCAATCACCATCCTAATATACTTAACGACATAGATCAAATTTGGATGAGTAATATGGAAATTACATGCCAAGTGATCTCATGCATGTCTATTTCCAACTGGTCCAACTTTATTGAGATCAAACATAATATAAATATTGCAAAATGAACATTTCACATAATATGAAATAAACCATCAACTTAATTCTACAGAAAAATAACTCAATATCTGTCATAGGACATATAATATAAAATAAACTCCCACTAGACCAAGGCATCACAAATATTGACTCCCATTCGAGCAGTGTGCTTATGAAAGACTTTAGGAATCAATTCCTTGGTTAATGAGTCTGCTAGCATATACTCTGTTCCTATATGTCCTATGAAAATCTATTTTTCTTAAACTTTCTCCTTGACAACTAAGAACTTGATGTCTGTATGCTTCGATTTTGTCAAACTCTTATTGTTATTGGAGTATAGTACTGCTGACTTATTGTCACAAAATATCTTTAATGACTTTTTAATGTCATCTACTATATGAAGCTTAGTGACAAAGTTTCGCAACTATATGCCATGAAATCGGAATCAGAGTACCTAAACAAGCATGTAATCCTTTGTTCTCTTTAAACAGAGTACCTAAACAAGCATGTAATCCTTTGTTCTCTTTAAACAACGCACTACGCGTTTAACAGCTATCCAATGATCCATATCCGGATTGCTCAAGTATCTACCCAACACTCCCACTATAAATGATATATCGGGATGTATGTAGACTTGAGCATACATTAAATTTCCTAGTACTGATGCATAAAATTTATCATGCATTGTTGTCTTCTTAAGATCATTTTGGGGTATTGCTTGAGACTAAACTTGTCTTCTTTAACTACGGGTGTGTCCATTGGTTTACAACTTTCTATGACATATCTACTTAAAATCTTTTCGATATAGTTCTTTTGTGACAATCCAAGAATACATTGAGAGCAATCTCTTAGTATCTCGATTCCTAATACAAAAGAGGCATCACCAAGATCTTTCATTTCGAATTTGTTCGATAGAAATTTCTTAGTTTCATGCAACAAACCTATATCATTGCTGGCAAGTAGAATGTCATCAACATATAAGACCAAAAAAGGTATTTGCTCCCATTGAACTTGCGGTATACACATTCATCTATAATATTTACCTCAAAACCATGAGGTAATGACTTAATTAAACTTGTGATACCATTAACGGGAAGCTTGTTTGAGACCATAGATGGATTTTCTCCATTTTCTATTGGATCTCCTTAATGACACTTCTTGAGGTTGTTGAGCTTGCTGTATGGGTTGGGGTTGATGAGGATTCTCATCATTTTCTTGTACTGTAGCAGTATCTTGAGCAACAACAATATTCTCATTGTTCTCTTGTACTGTAAATGGATCTACAGTAGGATTCTCATTTTGCTCTTGTACTATAACTGTATCTTGAACAATAATAGGCACAAGGTCCAGATCATTGTCAGTTATAGAATCCTCATCAAAAGCAACATTCCTAATATTTCCTTCCCCCCAAATTCAACATCCTCAAGAAATCTCGCATTTGTCGTTTCAAAAATAGACCTTGATGCAGGATTGTAAAACTTGTACCCCCGTGAACGCTCAGCGTAACCAACAAAGTAGCAACTAATTGTCCTTGAGTCCAATTTTCTTTCATGTGGCCTATAAGGTCGCGCCTCAGCTGGACATCCCCAAATATGCAAATGCTTTATACTGGGCCTTTTCACAGTCCAAATTTTATATGGGGTTTTGTTAACTCCTTTGCTTGGCACCCTATTAAGGATGTACACTGCAGTTTTTAAGGCTTCTCCTCAGAGTGATTCAGGCAAGGAAGAATGACTAATCATACTTCTCACCATATCTTTAAGAGTTCGGTTCCTTCGCTCTACAACACCATTCATGCTAGCTTTGCCTGGCATGGTGTATTGCGGAACAATACCATACTCCTCTAGAAAAAGAGCAAAAGGCCCGGGACGTTGCTCACCTGTACCATCATATCTTCCGTAGTATTCACCACCACGATCTGATTTGACAGCTTTAATTTTCTTTCCAAGTTGAAGTTCAACTTCAACTTTGAAAGACTTGAAAACATCCAAGGCTTGGGACTTTTCATGAATTAAATATAGATACCCGTAACGAGAGTAATTATCTATAAACGTAATAAAGTACTGTTGTCCATTCCAAGAGACAGTAGGAAATGGGCCACATATATCGGTATGTATCAGTTCTAAGACATCTTTAGCTCTCTCGGCACCTAATTTCCTTTCGTTTGTTCTTTTTCCCTTTATGCACTCAATGCAGACTTCAAAGTCTGCCAAATTTAGGGGTCCAAAATTCCATCCGACACGAGCTTCTGAATTCTCTGTTTAGAGATGTGACCTAGGCGTTTGTGCCATTGATGACATGCCACCATGTCATGTTTTTCTATGCTTTTTCCTTTGTTTTCAATAGGTTTTATGCACTTTCTTAAGCCATAAGCAAGCCAATTGGGTAGATTTCCATGTTTCCTTTGATTCAATCAACCATGGATGAATTAATGCACTTTCATGAGATTTTGTGCTATAATTGTCATATATTATGAAAGAAACACAATCTTATGATTTGGGGCATAGCTTTGATTGTTTTGATTGATTGATGATAGGTGAAAAGAGTTTTGAAGAAGGTTGAAGGAAGAAGGAATGGCTAGGAGCAAGAGAGAACAAAAAGTTTGAGCCAAAGTTTGCCTCAAATTTTAGCTCAAACTTTTAGAAGAGTTGAAAACATCCCAGAGGAAAAAAGCTTGAGCCAATGTTTGCCTCAAACTTTTTGACAAACGTTGGCACCACAAAACAAACACCCTGGAGGAAAAAGCTTGCGCCACAAGAGGACAAAGTAGCGCCACAAGACATGCAAGGGAGGATCCACGTTTGAGCTAAAGTTTGACCTCAAACTTTAAGCCAAACGTGGATGACAGCAAAAAGAGCAAGCTGCTACAAAAAGCTTGAGTCAAAGTTTGGACTTTGACTCAAACTTTTTTTGGTTCATGGTCCGGTTCAAAGCTTAAATATTTTCTAAGGTCAAGAGCAATCAACAGAGGCTATTTTCAACCCAATTCCATCAAGGCCAAAAGCCCAATTGACATCACTCAAAGGGACAAGAAATAATTTGATTAAGAATTTCATTTTCTTTGTAATTTGCTTTTCAATTTCATTTTCATTTGTCATGTTTGTAAAAGCCTATAAAAAGGCATCATTTTCATTTTAGAAGGGGAGCCGAAGAGAGAGAAGGGAGGGTGACTCCACTAGAGAGCTCTCTCTCTGAATTTTCATTTTCTGTTTTGAATCTTGAATTGAGATTGGAAGGAATTTTTTTTCATTCTCTATTTGCAACTTCTCTTTACTTCTTCTGCAATCTTTCTTTTAATTCTCTGCAACTTTTCTCTTGTTGGATCAAAGAAGGATCCACTCCTGAGATCTTCATCATCCTTTTAAATTGCTGCAAATTAAGCACAGTCACTTTCTGTTTTTAATTCTTCAAGCACTTCTGTTTAAAATCTGCTGCATTTGATTTCACATTCTGATTCTTGGATTGATTGCTCTCTGATCTCCTTGTTCCCAATTTACTTTCCAGCACTTTTGTTCCTCTGCACTTTACATTTGAGTTGTTGTGATCTTGATTTATTCTTCCTGCAATTTAACTTTCCAGTTACTTGATCTACTGCTCTCTTTAATTTTTAGCACCCACTCCCCTTTAATTTCATGCAATTTTAGTACTGATGCATAAAATTTATCATGCATTGTTGTCTTCTTAAGATCATTTTGGGGTATTGCTTGAGACTAAACTTGTCTTCTTTAACTACGGGTGTGTCCATTGGTTTACAACTTTCTATGACATATCTACTTAAAATCTTTTCGATATAGTTCTTTTGTGACAATCCAAGAATACATTGAGAGCAATCTCTTAGTATCTCGATTCCTAATACAAAAGAGGCATCACCAAGATCTTTCATTTCGAATTTGTTCGATAGAAATTTTTTAGTTTCATGCAACAAACCTATATCATTGCTGGCAAGTAGAATGTCATCAACATATAAGACCAAAAAAGGTATTTACTCCCATTGAACTTGCGGTATACACATTCATCTATAATATTTACCTCAAAACCATGAGGTAATGACTTAATTAAACTTGTGATACCATTAACGGGAAGCTTGTTTGAGACCATAGATGGATTTTCTCCATTTTCTATTGGATCTCCTTAATGACACTTCTTGAGGTTGTTGAGCTTGCTGTATGGGTTGGGGTTGATGAGGATTCTCATCATTTTCTTGTACTGTAGCAGTATCTTGAGCAACAACAATATTCTCATTGTTCTCTTGTACTGTAAATGGATCTACAGTAGGATTCTCATTTTGCTCTTGTACTATAACTGTATCTTGAACAATAATAGGCACAAGGTCCAGATCATTGTCAGTTATAGAATCCTCATCAAAAGCAACATTCCTAATATTTTCTTCCCCCCAAATTCAACATCCTCAAGAAATCTCGCATTTGTCGTTTCAAAAATAGACCTTGATGCAGGATTGTAAAACTTGTACCCCCGTGAACGCTCAGCGTAACCAACAAAGTAGCAACTAATTGTCCTTGAGTCCAATTTTCTTTCATGTGGCCTATAAGGTCGCGCCTCAGCTGGACATCCCCAAATATGCAAATGCTTTATACTGGGCCTTTTCACAGTCCAAATTTTATATGGGGTTTTGTTAACTCCTTTGCTTGGCACCCTATTAAGGATGTACACTGCAGTTTTTAAGGCTTCTCCTCAGAGTGATTCAGGCAAGGAAGAATGACTAATCATACTTCTCACCATATCTTTAAGAGTTCGGTTCCTTCGCTCTGCAACACCATTCATGCTAGCTTTGCCTGGCATGGTGTATTGAGGAACAATACCACACTCCTCTAGAAAAAGAGCAAAAGGCCCGGGACGTTGCTCACCTGTACCATTATATCTTCCGTAGTATTCACCACCACGATCAGATTTGACAGCTTTAATTTTCTTTCCAAGTTGAAGTTCAACTTCAACTTTGAAAGACTTGAAAACATCCAAGGCTTGGGACTTTTCATGAATTAAATATAGATACCCGTAACGAGAGTAATTATCTATAAACGTAATAAAGTACTGTTGTCCATTCCAAGAGACAGTAGGAAATGGGCCACATATATCGGTATGTATCAGTTCTAAAACATCTTTAGCTCTCTCGGCACCTAATTTCCTTTCGTTTGTTCTTTTCCCCTTTATGCACTCAATGCAGACTTCAAAGTCTGCCAAATTTAGGGGTCCAAAATTCCATCCGACACGAGCTTCTGAATTCTCTGTTTAGAGATGTGACCTAGGCGTTTGTGCCATTGATGACATGCCACCATGTCATGTTTTTCTATGCTTTTTCCTTTGTTTTCAATAGGTTTTATGCACTTTCTTAAGCCATAAGCAAGCCAATTGGGTAGATTTCCATGTTTCCTTTGATTCAATCAACCATGGATGAATTAATGCACTTTCATGAGATTTTGTGCTATAATTGTCATATATTATGAAAGAAACACAATCTTATGATTTGGGGCATAGCTTTGATTGTTTTGATTGATTGATGATAGGTGAAAAGAGTTTTGAAGAAGGTTGAAGGAAGAAGGAATGGCTAGGAGCAAGAGAGAACAAAAAGTTTGAGCCAAAGTTTGCCTCAAATTTTAGCTCAAACTTTTAGAAGAGTTGAAAACATCCCAGAGGAAAAAAGCTTGAGCCAATGTTTGCCTCAAACTTTTTGACAAACGTTGGCACCACAAAACAAACACCCTGGAGGAAAAAGCTTGCGCCACAAGAGGACAAAGTAGCGCCACAAGACATGCAAGGGAGGATCCACGTTTGAGCTAAAGTTTGACCTCAAACTTTAAGCCAAACGTGGATGACAGCAAAAAGAGCAAGCTGCTACAAAAAGCTTGAGTCAAAGTTTGGACTTTGACTCAAACTTTTTTTGGTTCATGGTCCGGTTCAAAGCTTAAATATTTTCTAAGGTCAAGAGCAATCAACAGAGGCTATTTTCAACCCAATTCCATCAAGGCCAAAAGCCCAATTGACATCACTCAAAGGGACAAGAAATAATTTGATTAAGAATTTCATTTTCTTTGTAATTTGCTTTTCAATTTCATTTTCATTTGTCATGTTTGTAAAAGCCTATAAAAAGGCATCATTTTCATTTTAGAAGGGGAGCCGAAGAGAGAGAAGGGAGGGTGACTCCACTAGAGAGCTCTCTCTCTGAATTTTCATTTTCTGTTTTGAATCTTGAATTGAGATTGGAAGGAATTTTTTTTCATTCTCTATTTGCAACTTCTCTTTACTTCTTCTGCAATCTTTCTTTTAATTCTCTGCAACTTTTCTCTTGTTGGATCAAAGAAGGATCCACTCCTGAGATCTTCATCATCCTTTTAAATTGCTGCAAATTAAGCACAGTCACTTTCTGTTTTTAATTCTTCAAGCACTTCTGTTTAAAATCTGCTGCATTTGATTTCACATTCTGATTCTTGGATTGATTGCTCTCTGATCTCCTTGTTCCCAATTTACTTTCCAGCACTTTTGTTCCTCTGCACTTTACATTTGAGTTGTTGTGATCTTGATTTATTCTTCCTGCAATTTAACTTTCCAGTTACTTGATCTACTGCTCTCTTTAATTTTTAGCACCCACTCCCCTTTAATTTCATGCAATTTTAGTACTGATGCATAAAATTTATCATGCATTGTTGTCTTCTTAAGATCATTTTGGGGTATTGCTTGAGACTAAACTTGTCTTCTTTAACTACGGGTGTGTCCATTGGTTTACAACTTTCTATGACATATCTACTTAAAATCTTTTCGATATAGTTCTTTTGTGACAATCCAGGAATACATTGAGAGCAATCTCTTAGTATCTCGATTCCTAATACAAAAGAGGCATCACCAAGATCTTTCATTTCGAATTTGTTCGATAGAAATTTTTTAGTTTCATGCAACAAACCTATATCATTGCTGGCAAGTAGAATGTCATCAACATATAAGACCAAAAAAGGTATTTACTCCCATTGAACTTGCGGTATACACATTCATCTATAATATTTACCTCAAAACCATGAGGTAATGACTTAATTAAACTTGTGATACCATTAACGGGAAGCTTGTTTGAGACCATAGATGGATTTTCTCCATTTTCTATTGGATCTCCTTAATGACACTTCTTGAGGTTGTTGAGCTTGCTGTATGGGTTGGGGTTGATGAGGATTCTCATCATTTTCTTGTACTGTAGCAGTATCTTGAGCAACAACAATATTCTCATTGTTCTCTTGTACTGTAAATGGATCTACAGTAGGATTCTCATTTTGCTCTTGTACTATAACTGTATCTTGAACAATAATAGGCACAAGGTCCAGATCATTGTCAGTTATAGAATCCTCATCAAAAGCAACATTCCTAATATTTTCTTCCCCCCAAATTCAACATCCTCAAGAAATCTCGCATTTGTCGTTTCAAAAATAGACCTTGATGCAGGATTGTAAAACTTGTACCCCCGTGAACGCTCAGCGTAACCAACAAAGTAGCAACTAATTGTCCTTGAGTCCAATTTTCTTTCATGTGGCCTATAAGGTCGCGCCTCAGCTGGACATCCCCAAATATGCAAATGCTTTATACTGGGCCTTTTCACAGTCCAAATTTTATATGGGGTTTTGTTAACTCCTTTGCTTGGCACCCTATTAAGGATGTACACTGCAGTTTTTAAGGC